>NC_090663.1:84455966-84467347 GCF_013368605.1 Nyctibius grandis
AAAAAGGAAAAAAAAAGCAGCCTTCAGCAGCCCTGTATTATTAGTATACTGGCATTATTTCCCCCACGTTTTTGGTTGAATAATTGACTTAGAGGGAGATTATGTGACTTGCGCTAATTTAGCCAGAGAATTCTGTAGCAAAGCCACAAGGAGAACATGCATTGTAGAAGTCTTTAGTGATGAGTATCTTGTCCAGTCAGACAGCTCTCTGTCTTTGGTTTATTATGTTGCCTTGTTATTATTTTTTCTAGCACTATACTGACTTTAAAATATTTTAGCAAGTATTTTTCCTGATAAACTTGTTAGAATCTTCAGTGACTTCAGATTCATCTGTCTCTGTCTGTAATACTCAGTGAAGTTCTTGCATTAGTAAAACAAATTTCTGTTAAACGTCTCTTAGAATGAAATTGTACCAGTCTCCTAAATGTCTTGTAAGTGATGAAGGAAGTGGGCAATTAGCTTTTGAGCTATATATAATGGTGAGATAGGGATAGACACTGCTATCAACTGTATCATTTCTTCTCAAGTTTGCTAGTAAATCTCTTATCAATACTGACAAGACTCTATCAATACTTCTGAACCACTCTGAAAATAATTAGACCTAAGAACCAAGCCAAACTAAACATAACTGAACATGCCTTTATAAAAACTATTTGAATATTTCTTTCTGGCTGCCACTGTGTATTTTCCTCATCTGCAACTGGGAACATACATACATACCTATTGCTTCTTTATGAAAATATGGCTGTGCTAGTTACCGGTCTGTGCCATAGCCATTGTTTCTGTAGGTAGTTGACGTGGAACACGTACAATAAAATAAGCTAAGTAAGAACTGAGACCAGAATAGTTCAAAAAGCACTGATATAAACTTTTCAGAGGCCTAAGTTACAAACGAGCTTCTTTTAGCTTGCACGTGTGTTGCAATGGAGTTAAGTACCAAAATTTGATTAATTGAGTAACTAAGGCTATCTGCTGCAAAATTATTTGTTGATATGTAACAGTACTGTTCAGTCATTAACAGGAACATAACAAATCTGACTGTCTTGGTGAGTAGCTATACATGTTATGATAATACATATACATAAAAGCTATACACCCTTCATCTTTCCAGGGAAAGTAAAAATTGTGGCTGGAAGAGAATTCTGCTAAGGACAGCCCTGCATATTGCAGCATTTTCTCTAATGATGTACGTGTTCTCCCATGAGAGCGGCTATTAGAGATGAGCTATTAGAGCAGCTATTGTCAGATAAACACTTGAAATTCACTCACCTGTCCCATGGGGCTGATGGAGGCTACAGAGTAAGAGGCAAACGTTGAACAGCTCTTGTTCTCCTTGAGGATGCATGGGCAGCAACCTAAGTTGATATAAATGGCATGTTAGCTTACTCGGTGCTACACAGACAATAGGAAAATGAGTCCACTGTTCTATGAAATAACTTGCTTGTAGTTAAGCCAATTTAGAAAGGCATTATTGCGAACAGCGTGTTATATCCCAGTAACAGAAGAGAAAGGTTCCTACCTGTGAGTTTGTATATTTGGATTCCATGGAGTGTACACGAATCAATGATCTTAACATGTGGATCTGCACATTTTGCACACTGAAGTCGGTGGGATTTTTCCTATTTCCTTCCCATTATAATAATAGGGATTCCCCATCCCTATTAGTGGGATAATACGTACGTATATCCAATTCCTTATTCTTTAAGGCATTGACACACTGTGGAAGCAATAGAGTTGAAAATAATGCAGAGAGTTTTATAATGAAAATGTGGAAATTGATGGTACAAGTTCGTCCAGAACACTCTGCAGACTCAATCTTATGTGCAAAACTGGAAACAGTTGACTGAAGAGGACTATGAAGGACAGAAAGTCTCCAATTTGAAGAGAAATCAAAATGATCAAGATTGATTATATTTGAAAAGAGATGAAGAACAGAAACAACTATGAAATCGCATGAAGAACCTAGACAATGAACTCCTGTTACCTGTCTTGAAACAGAAAACCAGAGGATAGCCAATTAAATGAGGATGAGAATTGTATCAGGATCTTCCTCCAAAGTAGTGGTTTTGACATCAAGAACTTATCAAGATTTGAAATACAGAATTAAATTTGATTGGATATTCATGCCTGCAGTAGTTGGTAAGACATGGATTCCATATAAACTTCCATGCTTTATGTAACCCCTGAAAGCAGGGAAGACTTTCACGGAGGATTTTTTTTCACACATCTCCCAGCTGTAGAGTATCCTGTACTTTCCTCATGCATATCTGATGCCATCTGTTTCTGTAGATAGCGTGCTGCACTAGATAAACAGGCTGAATGCAGGACAGACCTACTAGTTTTATTCATTTTTTTAATATGGAAAAACTTACTGTTTTTCTAAGTGCAAAGTTTCGATAATATAAATAAAATTCATGAAGCAGATCAACAATATGAAATTGAGTATATCTCATCTGCTCTTTACCAGTTTTTTAGGTTTTATTCCTGAAGTTTATTCCAATTTGTTGATCTGTTTGGTTTAGTTTTCAAATGATTATGTGGAAGGTACATTTTGATTCTAAAATCCAAGTAATCTAGTAAACCCAATTTTTCTTAATATAAGACTGCAACTTCGATGAGAGACATGGTCTAAAACAATATTTGTATGCTACTCCTTTTCCAGTAGCATCAGTAAAAGTTAAGGTGTCTCAGTTTAACTTTGTAGAAGGCACACATAACCCCGTCCTAAAATATCCTTTGAACTATGGAAGATACCGACTGGGAGCTTTGCTGTCCTACAGGAAGAATGTTTAAGGGAAAACAATGGTTCATGAAAATCTGCTGTACCTTTTCTGCCTCCAAGAAAAACAAACAGAACAGAATACAGTAATTGCATTGCGTGCACTTACATGCACTTCCTTACAAAGGACTGTGTGTCTACAAATCTAAAGAAAAAGGAAAATGCCCTGTGGAGAGGAATTTGGTGAAAGCCTTCAAATGGTTGACAGCCCAACAATGAAACTAATGTGTAGCCAGCTGTGTGTTCTCCGTGTGGTTTACAGCAGTACTGATCAAGAGGGAAGGCTGTTAATGGTTTGGGCCCTGTGTCTGATTGATCTTAAAATAATTGTAATCTTTGTATGCATTCAGTTCTAAGTATTATTTTCCTCTAATTTTTACCTCTCCCAAGATACAGCGAGTAGAGCTGTTATTAAGCAAATTGACTTGCAGCAAGGGAGAAATTATCTCCTTTAGCACTGAAAATGAGAGGATTTATATGAGTATCAGCAGAACCTACTGTATCTTAATGTGACCCTGAACAAGATGAATAGTCAGGCTTTGGGACTACAGAGAAAAATACAAAACCAAAGGCATTCAAGCTCAAATATTCCCTTTCTGTCTGTCCTGTTTTGCACAACCTCATATTTAATCGTACTGAGTGTGAGAGACAGGAAAAGACGACAGATGTATTGAGAAGCACACTGATGTGCAGGTACCTCCCTAAGCTCTGATGTGGGGGGTTCACTGTCAGCATCCCACAACAGCACCATTGGGAGCATAGCCTGGCTATATAGATCTTATAAATCTTCCCTGGGTCCATTATATTTATAGTGGAGACACTTGTATGTAAATCAAATTCAACGAGTTGGCTTGCTGTCTGTGCAAGTGGACAGGTCCATGGAACCTGTGAAACCAGGAGGACAGCCTCAGGACAAAAAAGGGAGTTGCAAGCTGGAATCTCTCTGTGGTGGAATTGAACACAGCTTTTTCTGGTAGCATAGAGTTCTAAAAGGAGTATCTTTCAACTATTAAAAATACATATTCAAGCATAGACTGCAATCTAATTCATTATTCTATCACTTGGTTAGTCTAATGAAGCAAAACCAGCTGTTACTGAGTCTCTGAATACCTGAAACAAAACTGTTCTGAGTAACATGGAGACAATATCAGAACTGCAGAGTGTGCACAATGCCAAATTAATTGGAATATAGGTGTTCTGAGAGTTAGGCATACTTCTGTGGCCTGTAAACATTTGTTCAGTAGCTAAAATACCAGCAATACACTAAATTGGAAATGCATCTGCTTCTAGTGCTTAGCAGAGATCCCCTAATTAATTGTAAATCATAATTTAACTTCATTTTAAAGTGTTATGCTTAACTTCATTGAGTTGGGAGGCCTCAATGCTGCCTTTTAATGTTGTTGCACAGATTGGAGGGTGACACAGTGCCCATGACAAAAGTACCTTGATGACTGATTTAATAGTATGAATTTATTCAAATTGGATTGCCTGCCATAGATTTATATATGGTAAAAAAAGGAAAGATGTGCCCATTAAGAAATGCTTATTACCATTTTTTTCTTATATCAACTCTTCTAGTTCCAGAGTTAAAATGCCAAAATAATAATAAATCTGTATAACAACATGAGTGTCATTGCAAGTCTCAGTCCTCCCTCCACTTCCCTGATGCTTGCCAAAGAGGGTGCAGCCGACCTCTGACAAGGGAGTCTTCCCTCTGCTCTTGAGTTACAGTCCGATCCTGACCGCGTAACGCAGTGGTCTCCAAAGTGGGGTATGTGCACCCCAGGAGGTGCACAAGATGATCCATTTGGATGTGGGAAGAAAATGTTGGAACTTCAGTATTAGAAGTGTATAATTTATAAATAAATATACATACATCAGGGGTGTATAAATAAATACACATACCTTGGACTACTGTTCTACAGGCTTTTTACTGTTCTAGAGGCTTTTGTACTTAATTTGTTTCGCTCTGCTGTAGACATTGCCGCTTCTTTGCTTTCCTGCATTATTACCGTAAGTGAAACCAAATTGAAAAGCCCTCCTGATGCGGTACACTATTAAGGAGGTATAAACAGAAAAGGAGCATGAAGAAGAGTAATAGTGAGGTGTAAGTGCAGTCTATTCATCTGCAAAATTGTTGTGTAAAATGGAGTTGGAATGTAACGCAAGGTATATTTTGCTTATCAGGATCTGTGGAAGGGAGTGGGGATACTTGAAGGTTGCCCAGCACGAAGATATCCATTCTGCTGCTTTCTATCAGAGCAGCTAGTCTTGCTCACCATAAATCATTTCTGTCCCAATGTAGAGAAGCTTCATAATTCACCCTTCCAGACCTTCATAGGGAGCTTGGCTAAAAAAAAAAAATTCTTTCCCACTATCCTTGAATAGTTCTTCTCATCCCTGTCTTTCCAAAACTAGAGACCCCTTGACTTCAGGGGGAAGAAGCCAGGAACACAAACATGGCACAAACCAGCAGCTGTAAGAGGGGCTTCTCGTGCTTGGGAATGAAGGGTAGTGTCATTCCTTTGGGAGGCAGGCACCTCTGGTTTTGTCAGGAAAACATCAACTGTTATCGAGACTGTAGAAGCTTAGTTAGTAGTGTCTTTATTGTATGATTTTAATAGATGCAGAATCCTCATGATGTTGATTTTGTAGTGATTGATATTTTTTTAATTATCCAGCCTGCTAAAATCCATCGCTAGAAGCTGAGTAACTTGTTTCATTTTTCATTTTGTGTAAGTTGTTTGTCAAGCATCTATTGTTTTCTCTATTCTTGATACATAAATTAGATCATGCCGGTTCATCTTTTCCTGATACATGTGATTTAATAGCAGCATCTCAATCTCAGTCTCAACTCTAATTTGTTGACCTAGAAGCTGTTGCCTCTAATTGGGAAATGTTGTAGTAAGGAAATACACAGCACAGAACGAGCATTCAAAAAGATAAAAGCTATTTCTCCTGAGTGCTTGTCCTCATTTCCCTACATCTCTGCATTACTAGTCAGAATCCCAAATAAAATCAGGGATTGGGAAGGAGAGCAAAACAGAAATAGCCCTCTGCCCTCTCATTCTGGGGAAGGAGGAGTGCAGAAATGCTGAGAAGCCAAAAGGAGCAGGTTATGCCGCTGCCTGTAAGGCTCTGGGAGAAGGCAGAGTACAGGAGAGCACCTTTGCTGCTCTGCTCTGAAAATGGGTAGGAGCAAGAAAGGAGCTGCTGCCCAGAGGCCAGATTTAGTCCCAAACCATTATTTTAAAAATTGTCTGCATTCCATTTCAGTCCCCTCATGAAAGATATTAACTCCTGTGGAGAGTGTGCATTGAAGTGCAACCAAGATGATAGTTTGTTTATGAGGAGCAGTTAAAAAGGGTGATCGTTCTTGTACTGAGATAAAGAAAATGCTGAGATGCCCTGAAAGAAATTATCTTAGAAGAGGGTTGGGAATAATAAAATCAAATAAGCTCTTTTTAACTGAAAGGAAGGCTAAAATGCTTGTTAGAGTAAATATAAATCCATTCACAGCTGCTTCCCTTTTGAAGAAGGAATAAAGAAATATACGAAGCTTTATTTATATTTTACAGCATTTCCCAGAGATGGAAGATTATTGAATAAATAGTGTTATTTTCTAGATCTAGTCTTCTGAGATGCCCACAAAGGATTCCTTTTATGTCTCCTGATCTGTGGTTTTAAGAGAATAAATCTTTAATAACATAGCGTGCTAAATATTAGTTGGCATAGAAGGAGTGATCATTCTCATTAGTTAGATCTTGTTTGAATGAAATAAAATGTGGTGTGACAGAACAAAACAAAGCATCATAACTCAGTACGGAAGCCAAAAAGTAATAATCATGTTTTGTCTTGGTGTGAGACTGCACACCTGCAAACAGAAAGGGTGATGATACGAGTCTCCGTCCTTCTGCACAGCTTGGTGGGGAAGCAGGGCAGAGGGTGGCAACACAGCAGCCCCTGCAGCTGGGCTGTCCCCAAGGTGAAATCCCTCCAAGTGGCACTGGGATATCATTTTCTCCTTGTAGCCAGGGAAGCTGGCGGATCAGCTTATCCATCTCTGCCGGCGCCGTGGCTGCGTAGCTGTTGTCGACAAACTCGCAGGAGTGCCCAAGAGTAGGAGAGAGCGGCTGGCAGGTTGGTGGCACGTGCTGTGAGCCACCTCTCGTAGGGATCCCTGGCGTGCACAGTGGTCCAGGATCCTTCGCAGAGAAATGTGAATGCGGCCATTGCAGCATCGGGCTCCTGTTAGTTACACGGGCTGCTGGCTTAGCCTGTAAAGACTGTTTGCAGGTAAAAGCAGGAGTAGGTAGTTCTCAGGTCAGATCAGGTGAATTAGGCCCTGGATCAGCGATATTTTCTGTTCTATGAAGCACAGGATTGTAGTTTGCTAATTTTACACAGGTAGTGGTAATGATTTTACTAGGAATTTGCTGGTACAGTATCAACAGGAGGGGAAGAACTTTTGTTCAGATTTTCCTGGAAGATAGTCTCAGCCGATCTGTAATATTTTTGATGCCATATAGAAGTAAAGGAGACCTTTTCTCCAATGTAAAGTTGTATGTTAAATCATGTATTTGGTTACACTAAGTATGGACTTCTTTACAAGATTTAGCCATTTATGTTTTAAACCAGCATGTGATCATCTTTCTTTTTATTGTAAATAATTAACCATAAAGCATTTGACATAAAAAATAACTGTAAAATGGGAACTAAGGTCTTGGACATATTTTTCCCCTTCATTGACACAGTTTCATATGCTGGAAATTATTTATGATGATACATCCGATCAATTTTTCAGCCTCCACTCTAACATTCTTAAAATTACAGTGATATTCCCTTCAGGGGAAGAATAATACATATTTTCCCCAAACTAGCAATCTTTTCAAATTCTCTTGCTTTTTCTTCCAGTGCAGTGCTGTAGTTGTTGGCAGGTGAGGAGTTGCCAGGAGGTGAACTGACATTATAAATGTCAGAGGTCAGCCCACGTGTAGGAAAGAAAGAGGCTGTCAAGAGAACAAGTTAACCTTTTTTATGGAAACCCTCTGATTGTATCTTTGTTGAGAACAACGTAGTCCTATGGCTCATCTGTTCCTGCTTTGAGAACTGAAATAAAAAAAGGAAGCCTGAAAAGGTTATACATTTAGCAAAATGCTTATTGTTGGTTGCCTAAAGGGGAGGAGGTTTTTTTTCAGTCTTAGTCCTATCTGAAAAGAAAGATTGTATCCTAATGATTTAGCAGTGTTTATCTTCTGATTTTACTTGAGTCAGACAAACCGAAGCCCTCAGCTTACTTTATAAGCCAAGAGGCGTCCCCAAATGACACTATTAATAAAACACTTATTTCTGTGTCCATTCACTGTAAGTACACTGTAGTGTTAGTTAGTTGTTCAAAAATAGAAGTTCAATAGCTTTGAATGCTTTTTATATCAAAGGAAGCCAGTGTTTTAAATACTCTGAAACAAACGAATACAGCTGTAAATTCCAGTTTTTCATTCTTTTCTTTTTCGTTTTCTAAATTGAAGGCTGAAATTCTTTTACAGAAGATTAACTTCAGTTCCTGAACTAATTTCAGAATTAATGTCATGATAAGCCTTTTTTTTTTAAAGTGGCTTACATCGAGTTTTACTTTAAATAGAAATTGTCCATTCATGGCATTAGCAGATTTATTTATAAAGAGAGTCGTGTTTCTGATTTTTTAGCAGAAATTATTCCGGAGTATTTATCTTTGGAGAGTTCTCCTATTAAAAAAAAAAACTTCCAAAAAAATCACTGCTAGACAGGCAAGGGTTTGCAGATTTTAGTGTAAGAACAGACTGTTTCATCTGTGAAAAACTACTTTGAAAATGCCTCCATTTTGCAAAATACAGGTTTCAGTCTTCAGCCCTTCCTCAGTCCCTGAGAGACCATCCTGGCCGTCTGTGTAGTCCTGCTCCGCTCATCAGCACGGTTTACGTGCATCCAAACATGCCCTTCCTGTGAGAAACCTTCACGGCAAGCGTTGCTCCCGTTGGAGTGTGAGAGTGCAGCTGGACCAAGGGATGTGTCGGGGAGGATTTATCTGAGTAGCAATTTCACAACAAGGTGTTGGAAGAGCGAAATACAAGGAGCCTTAAAACTGATGGGATATTGAGCTTTTTTTATTTATTTATTTAGGAGTATTTTATGCACAATTATTTGAAAGTACTCAATCAGGTTTCAGGGGTCTTTTGTTTGTTTCTGCGTATGATTCAACTATCTGCCCAGTCGTTGCAGAATAGCTTTGTAGAAGAAATGAGCTACTTATCCTATAAAACTTACAATTGGAGCAACAAGATTTAAATCACAGCAATAGAGGTCAACTGTCCTCTTGGTCTCTGGCTTCTTTACTCTTCCATGAAAACAGAACTCACGTTTTTAATGTTGCATTTGTATTCCACTTGAAATAAGGGTCTTGTTTTTGCTGTATCCTCCATTAAGGACATTTACATAAAGACTGTGTAAATATTGTACACCCCCACGGTAGAATTGCATATCCTAGTTCACACAGAGCTCGTAGTACCTATTCCATCATTTTCTTCATTGGTTGCATTGAGTTGATTTGAGACGGAGAATGTAACTCAACGAAGAGCAATGATAGTAAGGTATAGGCCAATGTGATCAAAGTCTTGCAGCTCTAAATAAGAGCAAAACGCAAATTAAATTGATATTTTCTGTGGTTACACTGCCATCTAGTGATACAGGGAGTCAATGTCTGCTTGCTTTATTTTGTTTTCTAAAGATCAGCATCTTCATGACACATTTGTCTAATTACGGAAACGACCGCCTGGGGCTGTACACCTTTGTGAATCTGGCCAACTTTGTTCATACCTGGACAAACCTGAAACTGCAAACTCTTCCTCCAGTTCAGCTGGCTCACAAGTATTTTGAACTATTCCCTGAGCAAAAGGACCCTCTCTGGCAGGTAGGCAGGCTTGCTGATGAATAGATCAGGAAAAAATCGTCTTGACGGTGTTTTTTGTGAAGTTCTTTGTTTCAGTTTCATGTAGAGAAAAGCAGTAATATTTCTAGATTCACTAGTTGGTTCAATAAAACAGCTTACTGAAGCTTCAGTGTACATGGTTGTTTCCCCTGACACTTAAATCTCCATAGAAGGAGATTGTGAAATTAATATGTATTAGCGTGTATAATTAAAATTATCTTTAATTTTATTTGTGACTTGACTTGCTTTTAGAAATGTGAGAAGTGCAGGAAAGACATGTTGTGTTATTTCTCTTCTCCTTTTGGAACGAACAGGAATGAAGCATTTGACACAGACATGTATGTGCGTATTTTAGCAATTGGTCATTAAACAAATGATCTTTTTTCCGAGTGTGTGAGGGCATCCAAAAAGAGAAAAGAGCATTAAGACCATGGCTACCTTAATGCTAAAACTGACTAGCCAAGTAGAAATAGATTAGATAGATTAGAAATTTATTCACAAATGGCTGAGAACTGCCCAAACAAGAAGTTTACCAGCATTTAATACACTGATGTTATCAACTCTGTTTCTTCATTATCCCACACTCAAAATTGAGCAAATTGAAAATATCAGGAATGTGAAGACCTGCTAAGGCTGAAGCCTGCACTGACCTTGCAGTTGACACGTCTTCAGCCCATCACCCAGCGCTAGGAGCAGAGTCCCTAAAAAGAAACTATCACACCAAGCGGTGAACACTGCCATGTTCTTTTTGCACACACTCAGTGAGGGTCCAGCCCATTCAGTGGAATGCCTGAGTGTCCCTACAGTGATCAAATGTATCCCAAATATGATCCTTTTGGGGTGACTTGGTAGAAATATTCTAAGGAGCAAGCTTTACTAAATCAAACATAAAAATGTATTTAAGCTTGCTTACTCTAATGTTTTCTAGTATTGGATATTGAATTGTCAACGTAGAATCTGAGTATGAGATTGCAAATTTGGACTTAAATATGCATCTTGAATTCATGCTGTTATTGAATAAAACATTGAACTAGGGGAAAAATGTCAAGAATTTTGCATAATGTTAATAGGGAATGAGTTTAGAAAATGGAAATTAGCCTGTAGCTAAATGACTTGAACAATCAGAATTACTCAGAAAAGAAATTTGTAACAGTGACTAACATATACTGAATGTGGTGTCTTTTGTCCATAATGCATGTGAATCTGAACACAGTTACATTTTTTTAAGCCTAGAAGATTGGCAGTTCCCTTCGTCTCAGTGCAGTTCTGCCAAACAACAGTGTCAAAAACTGTTTGCAAGTAGCATTTCTAAAACAAATTTAAACTGCTTCAGTTGTAAAGCAGCAAATGAAAAAACAGGATTCAATATTATGTACTGATTTGACCAGGAAGATCAGAATATGTATTTGTGAATGGAAATCCTTAAATTATAATTAATTTACTATTTTAGTTTAAAAACTACAGCATGTATCGGGTGGTAGCTGTTACGGTAACGTAAAAGAAAAAGTCAGTAATTAGAGAACTCATTAGCAATTTCAAGTCTTCCTAATTTGAAGTGTAATTAATCAATTGATTTTGAATGATTCCCACATCTTAAGTATGTGGGATCAGATTTGTCTTTGGCATAATTCTGCTGAA
>NC_090663.1:88029860-88159847 GCF_013368605.1 Nyctibius grandis
GCACAGCCGAAGGACTGGCCGTGGTGGGTATGTACAGCGTGGTGGTGGACATCAGTTTGAGCTTTTCGTAGTGAAATCCACACGTTAAATCAATTGCGTTTAGTTCTTATTCAAGTAAATTTCTCGTGAGGTTCAGTGGAACCTGATTAAAACTTCACTACTCAATCCTTAATTATTTCACAAACTAATCTGTAGCAGGACTGTTCACATGTATGTATGTGCAACAGTTGCAAATTACTGAGGTCAGTGACCATGTCCCCCTGGGGGGCCAGGGAGCACTACAGATCCACGAGCCCTTGCGTGAGGAGCCTTTCCCTTTGCTAGCTCTGAACTTGGTCTCGTTTCGTGGTCGCTAGTTCTTCCTTGGAGTAGGGTTTGGCTTTCAGAAGCTGTGAAAGGTAAAATACATTATCACCAGCTCTGCTGCCTGCTTGCTTTTAAACTGAACACATTCTTCTCTAATTGAAATATAATTATGGACCTGATGTGCTCTGAACATTTCATTTAGTCAAACTGGAAATTATCTTCTCTGCAAGCTGCTTTAAAGCCAAAATAAAAAAAAAACCCACCTAATTATAGCAGCAGTGTGGAGGAGGTCTGCTAGTATATTGTACGATGCATTCTGACAGCTGCTTTTCACTGGAAGATTGTCAAGAGCCTCACAAAAATGTTCTGAAGTGCTTAAAATGGGCCAGTACAAAATCTATAGCTATCGTGTAGCCAGCAAAGACAAAAGGACTTGTGCATTTGGTTGGGCCCAGCTCAGGTTCTGATCAGGGCACCTTGTTGTAGTCCTGGGTGCAGTTTTAGACTAGTCGAAAGATAAGGTGAATTTCTGGAATATTTGGTGTATACATGTGGTGAATGGAGCTTTGT
The DNA here is from genome assembly GCF_013368605.1 of Nyctibius grandis. NCBI lineage: Eukaryota > Metazoa > Chordata > Aves > Nyctibiiformes > Nyctibiidae > Nyctibius > Nyctibius grandis. The sequence continues at coordinate 88,030,737 of NC_090663.1, forward strand.
AGTTGTTCCCAGTGAGGGAAGCACATGGCTTTGGCTTCGTGGGGAATCGCGGGGCGAATGGGGCTCGGTGTCCGTGCTGGAGAGGCATGTTTTTGACTCTTAAGGGGAAAAAAAAAAAAAAAAAAGAGATAGAAAGGAAGGGAAAGAGAAAGGAAGAAATGGAGAGTTCTCTCCATCACATGGAGATGGCAGTCGGTGCTTGGGGTGCCTTGGAACATTGTCTTGTTCAAGAGGTTTGAGAGAATACCGAAAAGAAACAAGCTGCCCTGAGCTATGGGTTCAAGGGAAACTGGAGTCTATCAAGGCAGCCAAAAGTCACCTTCCATTAGAGTGCTGCAAAAACAAAAGGCTGAGCCGCTGAGGACTTCAGTTCACGAGGAGTGAAGGGTGTTCCCGAGGATGGAGCTGCGAATGGTGGATGTGATGTTCACCTTCGTAAGTTGCAGCCTTTCCCAGAACATCTTTGGTGCCAGATCCTTTGTCTAATGGTGGGAAATTGGGATTAATTAAATTCTCTATAGTAGCTATCATTGTTTAATAGATAACTTTTCCTGGGAGATTAATAATCTGTGTTATTCTTACAAAGAAGCTGAAAATATTTTCTTGATGACCTGTGTAAGCAAATCCATCAAGTTGCACCGTGTGTGATTTTGGCACCAAGGCTGAACGCACTTAGGTATTCAGTCATTCAACTAATGCTTATTTGCATCAGCTGACATCGAATCAGCCTTCAGGGAATAAGATGGGCTTTGATTTAGCTGAATTGTGAAGTATGTTCAAGATAACTTTTCATACCAGAGCACGGTTTAAAAAATTCCAGAAGCTTTTACTAGAATTTCAACAGATGGGCGCTAGAACTATGCCAGGTGCACTCTTCTTTGTTATTTTTATTAACAGCATTATTCTAAGAGTATAATTAATTGGAAAAATACTGCTAATTAGGATTAATACCTTGCTTAGTAGGGACTGAGGAACCCGCTTCTTATTTTGACTGAGTAGTTTGGTCATGTCTGTCCTTGCGATGAGTCCTTGGTATCAAGGTCAATAGTTGTGTTTTGCACATGGGGCTTAGGGCTCGTGTGCCCGAGGAGTCGGTGCACGAGGAACGAGTGTGAAGGAAGCGTGTGTGCATCTGTTCACAGCTGGTTCCCTGGTGCTCACCTTTTGTCCCTGTGGCTGCGGGAGATGTTTTGCGGGTTTTTTACTACCCAACATAATAGTCCTCTCGGCTTGCTTCCCCTGACCGTGCCGGGTGGGAACGTCGCTCCACCTCGCTCTGGTCCCACGGAGGGAAGGGCAGCAGGAGCGACCCTTCTTTCCCAACACATTCCCTGGGGGGTTGAGTGTCTGAGCGACGCCCAGGGCGTTGTGCCAGCCCCGCCAGACACTTGTGTGGTTCTCTTTGCTTATGCTGTCTCTTTTTCAGTTTGCGTTTATTTTTAAGGTGCTTTTTAGCTGTAACTTGAAGTGTAAATTTTTGTAGACAGGGTTGCTTTATGTTTGCTGCACGACCGGTGGCTTTGATGCTCAGTGACAACCTAATCATTTCTGTTCCTCTGGAAAATTAATCTTGAAGGAAGCGAGCGTGGCTAACAGAGTTAGCTCAGAGGAAATCCCCACGCTTGTGTTTGAACTGTGTTTAACGTTTCCTGTGGGCCCGTGCACACGTGTGCTCAGGTGTGCAGGTGCCTTCTTGAGCAAGAGCCACACTTGACTTCACTTCGAAGTAAAATGATGAGGGGAAGAAAGTAGTCTGTCAGTGTTCATACTTGATTAATTTGAGGGTAAGAGATATATATATAGCACTTCACTTACCTATTATGCTACTTAAATAAAAATAATACGTGATTTATTACAACAGGAACATGGAATTTATACTACGGATGGGCCTGATGAAGATGCCGTACTTAGATCTGGATTAAGAATGAGTTCAAAATACATTTGTATGTTTGTCTAAAACCAGGTGGCTGGTAAGTAAGAAGGGAAGAGGGCAGCTGAGCTGTCAGTGAGGCGGTTTTGCTTTTTCTTTATTTTCTGTGTTTGCTTTGTCTGAAGGGGGAGCTTAACAGGAACTCCTCCAGTAGGTGAGTTTGATGGGTTCTTGCTTTTGGACGAGGAGTCCTTTTCAACCACAGTTCATGTTCTAATTGTAACTTTTGTGCATAATATCCTGATTACCAGAATCAAAACACTCTTCACTGAGCTGAGGGTGCACACATGAATATGATGGGCTGGGGACACCATGCTGGCACACCTGACCAAGGTGTGTGTAGTGTCTTCCCTCTCCATAGCCGTGTTGTACCTTACTACAGCAATGTTGTCAGAGACAGCAATATATTGAGATAAAATGGTTTCCATCAACAGATGTGCTTTTGCTCTGGTGCACCCTTGCTCCAGTCAACTAAGTATTTAAAAGTATGAGAAATCAATACATTGCTTTTGAGCACTGAGGAGCCCTCGTGTACAAAACCAGCCATGGAATATATCATTTAATGGTTGCCAGCTTTCTGTTCCCCAGCCTTTATGTGCGTGTCTGTGTGATATGTACCAGACATTACTGACCATGTATTAAGTGGTTGTGACCCAGACTATATCCCTACTCTGATACATTCAGTTCCTCCCCCAGAGGTGATGTTCTGTCCTCTATAATTACTACTTTGCTCACAACCTTCCAGCAAGCTACCTTCTGTCAACATGAGCGACTACAACATCAAAAGCTGTCAGAATAATAGTTGGGGAAGAGAGGCGTGTCTTCAAGTGCTAGAAGTAAACGGGAATGTTGGGTCAAAATGTGTGGGCTATAAAGGATAGTAGTTATCATGGAGGGGTGGGAGCATGGGTATTAGCTTAATTTCCTTATTTTTGTGGAGGTGTTTCAGAAAGTTATGTTTTCCTACCCTAGCTGCATTGCAATGCTTTTTTTTTTTTATTAGTATGTGGTTTAGTTAAATGTTGGTATTTTTAAATCAAAGGTACTAAATTATGAGGATCTTGTTGAAGGGCTATTTAATCTAGTTCTCTACAGGACTTATCGGAGCAGTGAACTGCTGGGCATTTTCCTCACTCAGGTCCTTTTAAAGTTATCAGAGTACTCTTGTTAAAAGCTTCAGCAGTGTGTCAGCTGGAGCATTGCATTGATTTAAGACTTAGCAATTTAACTAGAACCAGAGAATGTGTTTTGAACTCTGAACTTGGAATCCAGATGGGTTAGAAGTTGTAGAACATGGCGTGATTGGTGATTTATATGTTTAGAAGATGTTGAACAAAGATTTTTGAGGAGCAGTGTAAACAAGGTATGTTTATATTAGCAATTCTTTGATGTGAAAATCTATTCAGAAGGTGCCAGGGCACTATCGGAGAACATCATCGAGCACATCCCGATGTGTAATTCCCCAGCAGGCATTTCCTGCTGTTCCTCACGAGATTGCACCTCGTCTGTTGCGCTGCTGGGAATGCCTGTCAAGGTACAGCAGTTAATGAACTCTTCAAAGAGCTGAGGAGGTTCTTACAAGAAAGGAAACTAGGATCAGGTCAGTTGCTGTGAGCCAGCTCTGTTAGGATCAGCGGGGGGCAAATTGTCAAACAGAAGTGATGCCCCAGAAAATTTAACTCCTACCCAAATAAGTTTCTGAGAAGCGCTCGGGATCCAATAGCACTGTTCTGGTATCTTTTGATTTCAGTCCAGCCATTTGTTTTGGTGCTTCCTGCGCTCCCAGCAGGACTGGTGTTGTGATGGCTGCTCAGCCGTGAACAGCTGCCCTTTACGCTAGAGCCAGGCCCCACCAGTGCCTGAACGTGTGCTCGTGCCTGGCACCCATTACGAACCAAGCAGAATTTCTGACCCATCTGGCTATTTCAGCGTTTCTTGTGAATATTTACGCTTAAGTATCAGGCAACTCGAACTACAAAAAAAATTTTACTTTTTTTTTAACAGAATAACGGCCCTTCTGAAAAATATCAGGCTCGATATCGGGTGATATATGCCCCATTTCCACTTTGTCCTCCTGTGTTAATTTTATAATATCTCGTGTCTCTTGGCTTGCTCTGTGGGGATCCTGACATAAGAATACAAAAGACTAATGTCTCTTGTATCTACCGCTGATTCTTCAGTTGAGACTTTAAACACACAGTTTCTCACATGAAATAATAGCCCGTACCGATCAACAAGTGGATTATGAGTTTGGATGAGAAATAAAAGCAAAGTCAAAGCAATCCATCAGGAGCAAATGGTGTGACATGAGGGGAGAGGGACACGTGGAAAGTGAACTGTGTGGTTTCAGAGGTGTTTCTATAAGCTATCGAATGTTTGGAAACAGCTGATTGAATCAGCTACTTTTTAAACTGGAGCTTAGGATGCTTCTGATATCTTCTGTCTGCTTGTCTTTCCAGATGCATGGTTTTTATTTTAAGCTGTATTTCATGCAGGAGTGATTGACTGGGGAGTTTTACTGACAGAAGCAAGCAGGGCATGCCTTGGCAATCCTGCTGACAGGGAGACTTAAGGGGGGTTACCAGCCGGATTTCATTAGAAATGCAGATAGGTCATTTTATCAAGAAGCCTTCTGGTCTGCTTATGCTTTTTTTCCGTACAAGGGATGGACCACACAGGGCAGCTTAGGAAGATGACAAACATGTGGAGTTCACGCAGGCTGAGTGCGTTGTTTCGTCCATGAGGACGGTACGGGGATGAGGCACCTTGGTGGCGCTTGGTCAGGACAGGTTTGTAATCGTAAATTTAGCTGTTGACCGTTGAGCCCCTGACGTTAGTTCAGGTTTCCAAGCTGTTCTTTCCAGGGCTGAAGGTTAGTGGCTTCTTTGTGTGAGATCTGAGAGTTTTATTAATTGGTGCTGTAGGTGCTGGGGCAACACAAAGTACCACAGACCTCACCCCAAAACTGTGGAGTCTGGCGTCGTGGTATCTCCTTCCTGGTCTCCAGAGGACTGTAAAAAGAGCCCGGGAAATGAATAAAATTAAAGAGGTAGTCAGAAAATGGGAGCAATGCTATTTAAATATCACTGCTGGGCCAGGATCCGATTTCCTGTACTCTGGATTAAGTGGATAACTAGGAAATGCAAATAAAAGCTACCAACAGAGAAAGGGAGCCACAGCGCAGCAGAGAAGCAAATGAGGCAGAGGCATGGAAGAGAGGGCCAGATCTGTGAGTTAGGTTGGAAGAAATCACAGGAGGGCAACACTTTGCTGCTGCTGTGCGTGTACAGACACAAGCCCATCCCTGTTTTGCACCGAGGCAGTGCAGCCGTACGTATGACGACTAGTAACCGAGTCTGGAAAATCAGGACGTATTTGACTGAATCATAGGAGTGATTCGAAAGCAAGGCTGTGGTGTAATTGGTGGGTCAGTTTCTTTGTGTATTCGAAAGCCTGTTTCCCCCTAAGCAGCCTGTCTCTTCATAGATAATAGAGGCTAGATGCCTGATGGGGAGACTTAATCAATTTCAGATTTGTTTCCATGTATTTAAAGGACTAACACAGGGTAACATCTCTGTCTTGTCCTTCCCTTCTTGCTTCCCTCTCCACTCATGGCGTCTTTTCCATGGAGAAACAGCAGTGTTTCCATAAATAGCATAATGACTTCTGTCCTGGTGACACTGATGTTTAATTAACGCGAGGCTTTGAGTGTTCTGCTCTGATAAAGGAGCCAGACAGAAGCACAGCAGTGCGGTTTCCTTCGCCTTTGATGTTGGAGTACTGCCGTCTTTGGAAGAACCTCTAAGGAAATAATTGAGATGTGAAGGGGAAACCCTCAGAACCAAGTCCTCCAGAGAGGACTTCCCACTGCCTTCCTCACTCCCCTACCAGAGAGGAATGAGCGTTCTGTGTCTGCCGTGAAACCAGCTGGCAGCACAACACACGCCGCAGTTGTTGGTCGTAGCTTGCCTAGAAGTATGTGTTCTGGGGAGGTGGGGTGCTGAAATGTGGATGGGGGCAGGAAATGTTTGTGGAAGGTATCTGAAAGTAAATAACTTACAACACTGTGAGATAGATGTGCGGGGTTTGCTAGGCGGGAGGGCATTGGTGTACAGTAGAAGCAGTGGGCCAAAGCGTTGGCTTGAAATCTGCCTTCAGCGTAACATTGGCTCTCCTTCAGGGCGTGAAGTCACCAGAAGCCTTGACAAAGATGTTCAAGCCTTACCCTCATTTCCAGTGCTCCATCTTTAGCCTAAGGCTGCAGCTGCGATAAGTCACCTCTCCCGCTTCGGCACGCTGTGCAATGCCAGTGTTCAGTTTTCTCTATTTTTCTTTTTTAAGTAAATAACTATTGAGGGGAGAAAAGTACCCAGCCTGTCAGCCCCATGAGCTGCACGTGTAAGTCATTAAAGATGTGACTGTCAAGCATCTCCTTTGTATGACAGATCTGGGACCAAATGCGTGTGAGTCCGTGGAATAGGCTTGATTCAGTCAACCAAAATTATAGGTTAGCTGTAGTTTTCCTTTTTTTTTTTACTTGATGGCAGAGTTTTAATGTGGTCGCAGTACGTAGTCACGTGATATGTAATCAGATGGATTAACCGCTGACTGATGCTTCACATAAGCCTTATAAATACCCATGCGTACCCTCCAGATGCGAGGCAGAGAGCAGGGAGGCATCTTTAAGGTGTACTAGCAAGGCTGTTTTCTGATAGAAAATATACATGTGGGACTCAGTCCCACTGATGTGATATTTTAGGAGGAATTACAACAAAGATGTGCTTGACGAGGCCCTGTAGCTATTTATAGGCAGTTCTGTCAAATTTAGGGTAAACTTGTCTTTTTTTTTCCCCCCTCCCAGCCACATTTGCTGTAGGATTCTTCTGGTTGATTGTGGGCTGCCGAAGCTTTGCATTAAGACATCAGCACAGCGGCCCCACCCTGTAATTACACGGGAAGGGATCTCTGGTGATTTTGCTGGTGGATGTGCTTGCCGGGTGTTCCGAGGGCGGCGTTGGCACCAGCCCGGGCTGGGCCGGGAGTTCGGTGAAACAAATCCACAAGCTGAGAAGCGGGGGGATGCTTGCTGCAGGGCTCTGGGGAAGGGAAGGTTTTTTCCTTGTTTTTTTGTTCCAGTATGAGCTTTTGGGGTGTTTGATCAGTTTAGGCTGCTTTTTTCCGTGCCAGTTCTGTCTTCTCTTTTTGTTGATTATTCACACTGTGATTGCACCCTGTGCAAGGGATTCTCCCTTTTGGCCATTTCCCAGTGCTCGCTTGGACTGATGCGTTGGTTTCTCTCCTCCCATGGCAGAAGCAGGTGAATTTCAGTGGTATTTAGAGTAACTGAAGTGTGTTTTTTAAATATAGGTTTTACATAACTAAAAGTCTTATTAGCAGGAATGCTAAGAGAGAAATTAACTTCTGTGAAAGCCAGCTTTGCTTGCAGATGCCTTCCTCGGAACGTGTCAGCAGCCGCTGAGAGCAGAGGTGAATAAGGGTGCTCTGCCCAGGGGAGGCTGCAAGAAAAATACGCTGACTGCTCAGTGTACCACTTCTCTTGGCGTTAGATTTGGTATTTATTAATAAAAATCTGTGAACAACTTCTGCCACTTACCAGTAGGTATTAGTAAAAGCTCCCTACCCTGAAGTGTTCTCAAACCTCCGAGTCCTTTCAGAGCCTGCCACTGCCCCACATGTGTGCAGATCCACGAGCTCACGGCCCCTGGCCTGTCCCCCTCCCTTGAAGCTGGGCCACGAATCTGTAACTGATCTCTGCAAAAGCGAAAAATTCTCCGTGGTCTCTTCCAGCAGTGCTGGTGTTAAGTACACACAGGGTGTACAGCTGAGGTTAAGCCCTGAGGCTGCCAAGCGGATTTCATGAATGTTTCAGTAAATAGCATTTTAAAAAAGAAAAAAAAGGGAGTCTGGGAATGACTAGTTCAGTTCAACGGTTGGAGGCGTGACGTTCATTACAGTCAAATCTGTTCAAATATCCTTGACAAATACCAGGAAAAGAGTGTTCTTTGGACAGGTGGGTTGTTTTAAAAGGTCACTCCTTACCAAAAGAAAAAAAAAAAAGGAGGAGAAAGGTGCTGGGATTGCAAATCCTTCTCTTCTCTCGGAGCAGCAGCGTGGGTGGAAGGGAGGGCCCGCAGGTGGGTGTGCAGGACGGGGCTCGGGAGCCGGCAGCACGGCTTGGGCTTGGCCTGTCTGCAAGTTGGGGAAAACTCAGTGGAATCAGAGAGGTGCCTTTGAGGAGTCCTACACCCTGAGCAGATCAGGTGGAGTCAGGCAGGTGGACATCAAACCCTATTTTTAATTAGGATTTCAAAATCAATAGCCCAACTGATTTGTGGGCCTGGTGACAGGAAAAAACGAGTAGGCTTTTATATAAGGAAAAGCATCTAAACTTTCATACATTAAAAGCAAGATGCTTTTGCATTGCTTTGATTTTACTTCCTTTCCTGTCTCTGTCCTTTTAGTTCGAGTTCTTTTTCCCTTGGTGGAGGCTTGAGAACTTTGGTGGATGTTTGAGCTGCTTTTTAAGTTTTGTGCAGCTCTCTAGGGCCAGGGATCTGAATTTTGTTTTGATTGACCTCAGTAAAGCTGTTTTTTGACTGTATCATGCAAACCTTGAGCCATCAGTGAATGCTTATTCTATCTGGCAGGAATTTTTGCAGTGATCCTTCAGGTCTCATAACTTAAGGAGAGTTGAAGTGTGTGTGTGATGGCGTAGCAAATGTTCGTGAACCCCACAGCAGCTACTAGAAGCTGCTGTCATCATACCTGGAGCTCAGCCCTCTCGGGTTTTGTATCAGAGTATGTTCCTCCTGTGGTTTTTGATTTCTGCTTGCTCTCTCCTTTGCCTTCGTTGTCTTTCCTAGGTTTCATCAGAACTGGTATTGAGAGAAGTGACACTTTATCAGTTTTGGTAAATTGTGCCCGTTTGTGCCTGGGTGTGAATAGGTTCAGGAAAGAGCTTGTTCTGCCTCTGTGGGCGGAGAAGGCCGCTGTGGGTGTCGGCACTGGTCGGCCATGCTGCACTGGCCAAGCACAGCTCATTTTCCAGCCGCCCAAAGGGCCAAGGAGTAGCAGAGGGAGGCTTCAGAAAAGCAAACGCTTGCTTGTGTCAGCAGGATCACTGCCTTGAAGTTGTTATTATGGAAGTGAAGGCGACCCCAGAGCACAGGGGGTGGTGTATTCATTTCGGCCCTTGCTGTTCAAGAGGAAGGCTGTTAAAATCTAGGCAGCTTGGTGCTTTTTGTAAGGTGCTTGTTGATTTCCATGTAGCTGGGTAGTCTGGTACAAAGTAAGGACATTCTGGTATCGTAGTGGATTGTGTATGTGTATGTTCTTAGGGGAGGGCTTGCCTGGATAACAGAGTTTCTTAACGTGAATCGCTCTGAGGGGCTGTTGCTGAAGGGCGGGAGAGGCCCGCGAAGGGCGGGAGAGGCCCGCGAAGGGCGGGAAAGGCCAGGGAAGGCCGGGCCCTGTGGTTTGCCTCCGTGGCTGGAGCCGCGGGTTGTCAAAACATCGTGTTTGCCAAGGCACTGGGACATCCCAGGGTGAGCACAGGTTACATCTGTTGAGAACAAAATAATGCTGAGTTCTGTAGATTTGCTGGCCAAGACGGGCTCCACGTCTCGTGGGACAAGGCCCCGCTGCGGGGAGGAGGCCTGGGCCGCGCCCGGGCCCGGTGCCTCTGCTTGTCCGGCAGCGTGAGCAGGGAGAGCTGTTCTCCCCGTTTAACTCCCCAGGCTGTTTCTGACAGCCCCTCTGTGTGGCCTGCCCTCAGCTGCAGTCCCCAGGCCCGCGCCCAGCATGCCTGCGCTCTGCTCGTGAGGGCAGCTCGCTCCCTGGCCATGTCTGGAGCAGCGGCTTTGGAGACATCTGGTTTGCTGAAGCTGAGCTATTCAGCTAATCCCGAAGCTACATGAGGCCCGTTTTATAATCCCCTCGAGAAAAAATGTAACTGCAAGAGGTTCTGCGACCATTATCAGCACGGACGAGGCGGCACGGATCGTGTTTTACTCTGAGGTTAGTGGACAATAGGAAAAGATTTGGAATTTGGAAACTTATTTGCTTATATTTTTCCATGTAATTGTAAGAGGTCTCTTATCTTTTTTTTCTGTCAAAAGAAAAGAAACAAAAAAAGAAACAAAACAAAACAAAACAAAAAAAAAAAACAACAAAACCCCCCAAGTTTCAAAGACATGCAAATGAGTCCTTTACTATTTTTATAGTGATTTTTCTCCCCTGGAAAACAAATCATATAAACAGGCTTGTAAAAGGCCAGCCCCTCAGAGCTGGGCAGAGGAGGTGTTCCTCCGGTACCGCTTGAACTGAGGCAGCAGCACACCTGCCTCCAGCTGGCTTCCCGCGACGCGCCTCACGCAGCCCGGCCACGCCAAACCACTGCCAAGCCAAACAAGCAGGAATTTTGAAGTAGCACCTAAAGAGGAACGAGGCCGGGCCCTGCCAGCCAAACCCAGCCCCTGAAGGTCCGCGCTGCATGGGCTTTGTCTTCCTTTCCTGACCCATCTGCACAGGGCTGTTAGCGGTGGCCGGCCTGGCCTCGGCGAGAGAGTCAAGCAGGACAGGTTGGAGACCCCAAAAGGTTTCTTGGCCGATTAATAGAAAATAGATCTTTTTTTTTTCTTTCTGTGAGAGGAAGAACGAGGATGACCGAGGTGTGAATACAGGAGCCCTCTGTGCAGCGCTGCCCTTGTCTTGGGGGCAGGTTTGCCTGTGGAAATCTGGTTGGGACAATATTTGGGCAGGCTTTGAGCAGCCCCTTTCACTGACTTTAAGGCGTACCCTTATTATTCTGGCTTCTCATGCCTCACTACTTATTTATTCATAAATTAGGTGTTTGCCAGGGAAAATACTTTGATGCTCTTCTGATGGAGCAGGTACAGGAGAGAGAGTGGAAAAAAAAAAAACCCACCCCAAAACCCTTAAGCAATATTTATGGACTTTTGAAAGTTGAGATTCTTGGAAAAAAAAAGGCTGCATTTCTTCTCACATACTTTCCAGGCTGAAATCTTTTGGTAGTTTATCTGATGGTTTACCTGTCTAATAATCAGACAGGTTTATATGTTTTAGCAGGATAAATAGAAGTGTATGTTTTCAGTGACTCAGCTAGGAAAGAGACTTGAATTTCCACGTTTCTCTCTGCACGTTCGTTTCCTGCGGTGTCCATGGGTGGGTGGCGAACCCGCGGTTACTTTTGCAAACTGACTGGCTGTATGTTCAGCTATACTTGCAATAGCATCTGCTGTCTGACCCTGAACACATCCTTTAGCTCACACGGAAGAGTTGATCTGAAAAACTAATAGCCTAGTTTTGAAAACCCCTGGATTAGGAGATGCTTGAGCTGCAGGCTGATGGCGTTCAGGATACTGTGTTGGGGAAGCAGCGTTACACACCTGCCCTGTTGTTCTGTATTTTCCCAGACATCTATTGTCGGTCCCTTCAGGGACAGGAACGGATTTTGGTGGAATTGAGTCTGCTGATTTTCTGTTTTTGTGACCCAAGGGCAGAGCTTTCCCAGGATCAGACCACTGCCTTCACTACCAGCCAGCAAATCCCCTTTAACAAGTTGTACTTTGCCTAACTCCTTGTTATGGATGGACTGTAGAGCTGGAGCTTTTGAAGGCTTGGTAGGATGCACTTACTGTTGGCGTGTAGTTCTCTGGGGTTTTATGTAGATAGGATGCAGAAGAAGGTCATTTCTCCTGCACAGCCCTGTGTCCTGATAACAACATCTCGTCCTGGCCCTCAGCCCCCACGGCACTGTGGGGCTGGAGCAGTCCGGGCTAGGGTGTTTTCGTGGCTGCTGTCACGGTGTGCCCAGGAGGATTTCTGTCTGGGCTTCTTGCAGGCACAGGAATTGGGACACACTCTCACACATCTTAAAGAAAACTTGGAAGAGATGTGTCAGTCAGCTTTCCTTCCAGGGATTCTTGAGCTGAGACTATTTCTTTCTGTTGGGGATGCTTGAGGTTTCGCGTCAGAGTTACTATTATGATAGAGCATCAGCTGTAATGACCATAATATAATGAATGTAATGAATATATGTATATCAAACAGTCTGAGCTGGTGTATTTGAAGTGAAATGAGAGGAGAAGCTAGTGTCCTGGTTTCACTGGGATTTGGTTGCAGTGTGTGGCCAGCCGTGGTGATCAGGGCCCTCAGCAGCTAAACCCAGGGCAGCTGCCCCAGGCTGGCCCACAGGTGTGCTCTGTATCACTGACACCCAGCTCACTATAAAGGCAGGGCTGGCTGGGGATGGGGGCTGGTTTTGCTCCCCTCTCTTCTGGCTCCCTTTTCCCTCATTGCTGACGATTGCTGTTCCTGGACAACCTGCTGCAACCTGTAGCTAAGTATACTTTTGTGTGTTTTGTGTTAACATTTATGTTGGTTTCTTTATTTTATCAAATCTGTTTAATTTTAACCCACAAGTCTCCCCCTTTTTCCCAATTTCCTTCCTCAGTTGGGAAAGGGACATTGGGTGAGAGAAAAACTGTTATTGTTTAGCCCCGGGTGCGGGCTGAACGAAGACAGCGAGTGGTGCTTTTTTCCCTCTGGTTTGTTTTGGTGCTAAACTAATGTTGACGCTGAAATGCCAAAGGAAAAAAAGAAAAGCATTTAGCTGAGGAAAACAAGGACTGGTGAAAGTTGAATACAAGCAACTTTTGTTTGCTTCCTGTGGGATCGTGGCAGCCGCGGTACGGTGATACACATGTCCTGCTGCGGGACACTCGAGGCTCGGGGCAGCCGCCCTCTCAGCCGGCACCTTGGGGGGGAATGTGGTTCAAAAGGATTTGTTCGTTTGAGAGAGCGTAGGCAGGGTGAGATGGCAGCTCTTCTGGGCGTCCTTGGGTGTTCTTCCCTCCGTGTACTGAGGAGGTTGTTGGCTTTGGCTTTGTGTTTCCAGATTTGCTAAAAGGCTGTAGTCCTTCAGTAGCTTTAAAGAAGAGCTTGCTTCCCAAAAAGGTGTCAGGAAGCATCTGCAGTTCTCTTTTTTGATAGGTCTTAATTAAAAAGCAATACCCATCTCCCCAGTCCTACACTTAAATTCAGGTGGGGTGGGGGTCCTGCACTGGCTTTTCTTTTGGGTTTTTTTTTTTGTTTTCTTTCTTGTTGTTTCTTGTTGTTTTCCTTTTCTTCTCCCCCCCCCCCTCACCTTTCCTTACGTGAAGACAACTGCCTTCATGGTTCTGCTCCTTTCCTTCTTAGGTCCCTCTGTTCTGCTCAGAGCATTACCTGCAGTAACTGTCCCTCATGAACCCAGGGAACAAATGCTCTTCTGCCAGGAAAACGTGCCTTGTTCCACGTTAGCTGAACCCAAAGGCTGTGGCTACCCTCTCGCTGCTAACGCTGACTTGTTATGTCTGTCTGAGCACATTTTAGGTTCTGTGTGCATTTCTGGTTTTAATAAGCTCCTTTATTTTAATGCTAACAGAATTAATCTAAACTCACACTCTCAGCAGGCTGTTCTCAGCCAGAATGTTGTTTTCAAACTGAGACAACACCCTGTTTACACAGATAACCAAATTCACAGTCCACAGAGCTCCTTCCAGTCGGAGCAGCTGCCGAACACTTAACAGTGCGGGACTGGGGAGCACATGTTTCACAGACATAGCAAACATTTCTTCTGCTGAAGGGTAACCAGACTTTTTTTTTCCTTTTTTTTTTTTTTCTGAAGAGTTGAAAGCTAGAACATCTGCTTCTGGGCCAGCCATTCTTTCCCACAAACGCTGCTTCCCAGGTTCAAAAAAAGTTTGGTTAGGTTATTGTGTGTGTGTGTGTCTGGGTGCCTGCGTTTCTGACATGCGCCCAGGACCACGGCAGGGAGAGGCGCGAGGCAGGAGTGCGGGGAGCTGCGAGGAGAGGCAGGAGTGCGGGGAGCTGCGAGGAGAGGCAGGCTGTCGTGGGGCTGTGACTCCCCGGGCAGCACCGCAGGGCCAGCCCTGGGGACTGGCACCGCCGCAGCTGGACTGCGCTGCCTCCGGCTGCTCTGCAGAGATGCTCTGCTGGCTGGAGGCCGAGGCTCTGTGAGACGGGTACCTGCCCCTCTGTGCACAGGCACTGCCGTAGGAATAGCCAGGGCTGCTCTCGGGTTGTAAACGTGAAGGTGCCCGGCTGGACGGATGAAAACAGTGGGCGCTCACAGTTGACTTCTCAAAGAATTTGGCTCCAGTGATGGAGAAACACATTTTCTGTATCTCAGTTGCTTATTTAAATTATTGTGATAAGTGGGCTGCTTTTCTTACATCCTCAAACTGCAAAGGTCTTTGGAGGGGGGTGTTGAAAAGGTACAGGCTGTGCACAGCAGAGCTCAGATCTAAACTAGACTTGAGTACCTGGCCGGTGAGAGCAGCCCCGCTCGCGGGATCTTTCCAAGGTGCCTCTGCCTCAAAAACATCCCCTCAGCGCGGCATCTGATGCCCTTGACCTGGCACGTAAATGCCCAGAATACCGACGGTCGCTGGCGAAAGCCTGGGGTCCTTCAGCACGGCCGTCTGCTGGTTAGCTCAGTGAAAGCTGTGCTTGATCGTGCAGCCGAGGTGTTGGCCTGGAGCAATAACTTGAACAGCTGTGTGGTCTGCTCTCGCTGTTATTCTGCAACACCAGCATGAACTTGGTCTCTGTGAGCCGCCCAAGAGCGTTAGTTTGGTACAAGGTACAGCACGTATCGCTTGGTGTTACGGCACAGCTTTTGTCTCTGCATTTCTGCTAACCCAGTAAAATACCCGGGAGCACTTGTGTGTGCTCTGTGTCGCAGGTTAGCACCGGGCAGTGCTCTGGGCTGGCATCCAGCAGTTAGGGGCTGAGCAGGGCAAGCATACAGAGATGCTGGCTAACTCATATGGTCAGAGCTTAAAGATACTTTAAGTGAGGGAAAAAAAACCAAGGCAAACATAAATTTTATATCTGTGTGAGTAGGTGTTAGTATGTTTTTTTTTTATTTCTTCATTTCTTTTTTTTTTTTTTTTTTTTTAATTTGCATTTACCTTTACACCACATCCTGCTTATTTTGGGTAGATGAGAAGAAAGCAGACTAAAGGCTGCTGTGAACCTGTGCTTGCTCTCCAAGTCCTTGGTTTTTCTTCTTTTGTACAGTAATGGGCAGGTAAAAGATGCGTGTTTTCCAAAAGCCCGCTTGGCATTTTTGAGCACAGGAGAAGGAAACTGCAGTAATTTCAGACGCATTACACGTATTAGAAACATTTCAAAGTTAGTGTAAGTAAGAGAATGGTGTTTCCAGATGAAGATTTGTGTACGTGTGCAGAATGTGTTCTCGGCTTGCTTTCGCGGTGGTTCAATCTCCCTACTGAAAGGACAAGATATTTCTGCCGTACCCCACCCCCTTCACCCAAAATCAGGTTGTGCAGAAGGTAAAATCCCAACCTTAAGCCTGTGTTTTGTGCTGTTTTCACTCCCAGCTGGCCCAAAGAACAGGTCAGCAATTTGTTCCTACTTGCACAGCAGAAATGGTAACAGCATCTGGTTTAAAGATACGGAGGTGAGGTCCTTTCCCCGACTACTGTTGCGCACTGGTATTTCTATTAGATGTAACGTGATCTGCAGGTGGCAAATAAGGCGAAACACTGCGCAACAAAAAAAAATGTTCCTCATTAAAAATATATTTCAACAGGTAATGTATTTTACGCCCGTCCCTTTCAGCCTAATTGTCCTCGTTCCCCTGGGTCCCCACCTGTGATATTGTCCACATGAGAAGAGCGTCCTCAGTGAATTAGTAATTGACTCCTAAATATTGCCTGTCTCGACTTTCCCGTCATCCACTTTCAGTTTGGCGTGCTGTTAAAGGACTCGCGTTAGGAGGCTATTTCACCAGACAGCAGGGCTGGTCTCTTTATGTTCCCATATATTCTCTCTCCTCAGCACACTTGAGCACGTACGCAGTACAAGAATTTCAAAGCAAGCTGAATCATGGCGCGCTCCAGTTCATTTGCCATCTTGTACGTCCCAGTCCAGCACAGCCCTTGGATGCAGTTGAAAAACAGCTGTAATTAGTGTGTTGGACGTGCTCATAAAATGTGCTGAGGAGAAGCTGAAAGAAAAACCTGTATTAAAATGTTTTCTTGCAGAGTAGGAATGTTCTGCTCTAAGGATACAGGAAAGGCAAGGGTTTGGGGAGAGCTAAAAGTTTTTGTAAGGTAATTTACAACCACACCTTTTAATTCCTAAAAAGTACCTGTTGTTTCCTCCCAGGGATATTAATTGGTCTTGCAGACAATGTTAGCCCTTGCTGTACACTTCTAGCATAGAAAAAAGGTCTGATCTCTGGAGAGCTCATTTGCAGCGTCACCTTATGAAAAAATGAAGACAGCCTTCTGGTACGGGGGAATTACCACAAATTTGAGGTCTTTCTCGGAAGGCTTATCTGTATCCATAGCTGTTCTTTCATGAGCAGCATTACTCGGCAGCAGAGTAAGACCACGGGTCAGGCTAACCCCACAGTATGGCAGTGCAGGGTGGCTACTCATACCAATTTCTCCAAGAGAAGAGTGTGGCACGGAGGAGTGATGTGTTTGGCAGGTCACTTGGTTCCACCCTAGTGCTCTAACCGGGGAGAAATGATCCTTCAGGTGTGGAATGTTTCACAGAGCCAGATTTAGCTTAATGTGAGGAATGCAATTCTTCCTGGTAATGTTGACTAAAGAGGAAAAAATGCAAAGAAATTCTCCTCCGACCCAGCAAGTCTGATCAGCGCTGGCCGGTGTCGGTGGAAGCAGGTCTTCTGTCTGTCTTTGATGAATGTTGAACCTGTCTCACAATGCATACAAATATACCCCAAATGATGGGCAAGTCCTGGCATTTAGGTGTCCGTGGTGAGGTCTTGTTGGGAATCAAAACCAGTGTTAGGAAACACGTTTCAATGTATGAAGCAATATACATAGCAGTGAATCTTTGGTAGGTGGTGGTGGTTTTTTTTCCTCGCAACTCAAAAATTCACAAATGGAGCTAGGCTCCAACATAGGCAATATTTATTCAGATACCGTGTGGAAGTTGTGCACAGAATAGTTTGTTTCCTTTAAGGATAAAGGTGGAAGGCCTTCATGGTTGTGCAGTCCTGCCTTCTAAGTACTCAGGAGTTGATCCTTCCTTCCATGTTTGTCCTCATCTAACTCCTACTTCCAGTGTTTCTTACTGATAGGACAGGACCTGATTTTGGGCTGGGGGAAGTCAGTGCAAATTTGTAGTTGATTTTGGTGATCGCTGGGTGGCAGAAACACATGGGAATGCTCTGGTAGGGCTGCGTGTTACAAGGCAAACACTGATGACAATAGAATTGTACAGATATTCCGTGTATTTAAGATGATCAAGAAATGTCTGGATAAATTAGTTACTCACAGCGGCTTGTTGGGTTTCTTTGATCTGGTTTGAAGTACGACAGGTTGGTATTAGTCTTTTCCAAGGACCGCATATGTGCGCTCCTGAAGGAGGTGCCCCCGTATTTGCACAGCCAAGTGCAGCTCCTTGTAGATGTTCTGCTTTTGCTATAGGAAGCAGCAGATGCAAATGTTTTTGGAATAATCAGAGCTTTGGCATCCCACAATAGTTGTGTGCTGTAAAAACGTATCACTGGAGATGGAAGCGAGAAAGATGAGCAGGGAAATGTAGGATCCTGTTCTGTTCCACAGGACAGTTTCCTGATCTTGAACTTTATCCACCGCTTCAGCCTCTCCGCCATGGAGAGATTTATATTTATATAAATACATAATAAATAAAAAAATGCAAAGATATGGAGAGATTTATATTTATCCCTTATAAATACTGCACCTCTCTTCTCTAGCGTCCGACCAGAAAAGAGGGAAAAGGAACTCTGTGTTGATAGATGATCGTTGTCGGTCCCTTCCAGATGAATTGTTCTGTTCTATTCTAATTCGCTCCAAATTGTAGTAATTATTATTTCAAACCCCATCTTACATTAAAGCTTTTTCACCTTTCACCATATAAGAAGTTCCTGAAAACTTGCAGATGGATGCCAAGCACAAAGTCTGTGCGTAGCAGGGTTTGCTGTGTTAGAGATGAATCAGAAAAGGAATGATGAGACTTTTAGAAGAAGATTTTCCTGTTTGTGGGTTTTATGGTATTTTTATTCTCTTTCAGTTACTTTTCAGTCAGGAGCTTTATTGTTTTGGGAGGAAAGAGCACAGATTTGTACAAGTCTTCTCAGGGGCAAAAAGGTGTGACACAATTAAAAAGTTTGGAAGAACTTAAGAAAATTCAAGCTGATTCATAGTTTAATGAATGAATGCTTACAGGTCGTTAGAAATGAATCACGGATGAGGAGAGAAGAGAAACAATGTTGACAGATGAGAAGGATCAAAGGCCTTTAGTTTTGAGGAGGAGGCCCCAAAGGTGTACCTTTAACAGAGAACGTGTTTGTTTAGATACTCTGGTGGCTCTTTTAGAGTTCGTTAGGCAGTTTTGGTGGTGGTCTCTATGCTGGCCTGTAGTTCCGTGTTGATTTATAGCTGGTAATATGTCAGCATTATTTGAGGAGATTAATTTTCTAATCAGAAGAGCCTTGGAAAGTAACCCTCTGGTTAACATTGCAAACAATACTGTAACATCTGCCAGCTTTTCTAAATGATCAGATCATACTGTGCGAGTCGAGGCGTCCATTTGAAATGAGCTTTTCTGAAGGGCATGACTCTCTTTTTCAGGTGCATGACACAGACCTACCTAGTCTGGTATCTAAGCCTGGGCGCAGCCTACAGTTGCCTTGCTGTGTGCTGAGGACGGTCTTATTTTTCTCATTGCCTCCTATCTGCCCTTACCTGGCTCTCCAGACACATAAATCAGTTGTTCAAAACGGGGGATGCTGGGGATGGGGAGGAGACGTGTATTTCAGGATGGTCAGATGCATTGCAGGAGATTCTTCTGGCTCTTCCTGTGAACAGTGTTGATGGTACAGAATTGCAAAATGAGCAACACGTGTTTTGATGGAATTAAATGTGAAATTGGAAAAGGAAACGTGTGTCAAGTGTAACAAGGGCTTGCCAGATAAACCATTCCACTCTAGAAATCTGCTGCTGTTAAAATAAGAAGTGTTTTTTGCAAGAGTTCCATGTGGTATTGTTTCCATTGCCCCCACATTCAAAAAATAAATATCACTTGTTTTCAGTTGAGCTGAAACAAACATGTACAGCTAACAAATGCTGTTATACCTCACCTACCTAATAACCTCTACACTCAGCATTTAGTTCTTCTTATGTGCGTCCCAGGATGCAAGAACCCTTCTGTCTTGCAAGTCCACACTCATCCCACCAGTTCTTTTTGCTTTTTGTGTTGTGGTAGTGTGTGAAAAAGACTTGCCTGCTACCAACCTCTTCTCTGTTCAGCTGGAAAATAGAACAAGTAAAAGGTACAGAGGAGGAGTAGGGAGTCAATGGGAAACAAGATTTTCCAGCAACAAGCGGTGTAGAAAGCCATCCCACCAGCACCTTTGTCCGTGACGTGCATCTCAGCAGCAGCAGAGATGTTCTTCCAAGTGTTACGACCCTGGGGCAGAAGGTGACACCAGCACCCGCTGCTGAACGTGTCTGGGTGCCTCGGTGCCACCTTCAATTCGGCTCTGACACAGGGGGGTGCAGCAGCTAAGTGGGCAATTTGTTCTCCTACTTGTAGCCACCCTGCTTTAGTCAGCTTCATTTCTAGGCACAGATTTTGTTTTGCTGTTTGTTTGCTTGTATTTAAATTATCGGATTGTTGCTCTGGAACTCATTAGCTGTTAGGAGTGAAACAGTACAGGGGCTGTCTTGCAAGAGAGAGGGCTGCCGAGGTCTGCTCTGTTCTCTGGTCGTGGCACAGAAAGGAGAGGTGTACGGCAACCGGCTTCCAGTCCGTCGTCTTTCCGAAAAGCCGGACGTCTGCTGTGAATGTCAACTTGAGAGAGTTTTGCTTTGGCTGAAGAGGTGCATCCCAAATACAATAACATCCTCACCCTTCCTCCTTTGGTCCAGTAATTAGTGCACGGACAGTAGCATTGTAGAAAGGCCAAACAAAACCACCCTGGCTTAAAAATAGGGTTAGACTGCTTTAGGATTGTGTGCATGGGGCTGGCAGATGTGGTCCGGGACTTCGGGGGCACCCTTCCAAAGCGGCAGCAGGAGACGTGGGGAGTACATGAGGGCACGTTGCGTGACGCTGCATTCATATTTATTTTTTCCTGCAATGCTGCCAAGCTTGTGTTAAGACTATGCCGTAATGTGCCATAATTTAAGTGTCTACTCTCCTAACAGAAGCCTGGCCCAGGTAAAGGTGAAGTTGTTTATACACGCTCCAGCTGTTTTTATACAGAAATCTGTGCATGCGTTTATGTGTCTGTTCTTCATTTGTGGCCGCCTTTGTGTTTTCCAGACCATAATCTTCCTTCGTGACCGAAATTGTCGTCGCCAGGAGGTGTCTGCGTACATCGACTATGCACACAGACTGACAACAGATGATTTTGAAGCCTACTTCAGTGGGAAGAAAAGACTTTTTCCTCGGACCACTGATCTAAGGTATTTATCTCGACTTTGTTTTCAATTATTTGTATTTAGGCAGTATATAGAGAAAGATTTAAATGTTTTTGAGTAGGAAGATAGCTTATGAAAGTGTTTTTCACTGAAAGGCAAACACCACGGATCAGAATTGGTTGTGGAGAACGGCTTTGAGAAGGGTCCCTGTCAGATTTATTTAGTGCAGAGCATAAAACTTAACCAGGACGTTACAACCGTCGCCTGTCTCTGCATCTCTCGTTACCCTGAGGAGTCTGTAAATAGCGAGGGGCTTTGGTAAGAGCACACTTCTGGCGATGCCACAGGACACACAGCGGGGGTCAGCAATTGCCAGAACACCTCTGACTGTCCGCTGTCCACAGAGTCCATGGGAGGATGCTTTGCTTTGAAAGTGGGCTGCCTGCAGAGGTCTTCTGGTGGCAAATAAGATGGTGTGTTACCTGTGACTAATGAGAAACATCATCAGTGAGCTTTTTCGCTGAAAAAAATTTGTTTTCCTTAAAGTACATGCTGTGCCTGAGTGCCCAGAGATATACGTATGAGAGATGTTTGTGCGCTTCTGTTGGTGAAGGCCAAGCTGAAGCGGTTTGGTGCAGCAAAGCCCGAGGTCTGAGTGAGGCCTGGGAGCGTGCTCAGCGCTGAAGCGGTGTGTGATACGGCAGGCAGGTGCTGTTGGCATGGGGGAAGAGGTGGTAAACGTGTCAGCGGGCTGGTTCCGTGAATCACTGGGGGAGTCTCCTCTTCCCACGTGTTAGAAGGTAAGAGCTGCCCACAACGAGCTGCAGCGTCCTGTGCAGTTACTGTCTCCTGGTAAAACGGCGTCCAGTACAAAGGAGTTAATGCATTTTCTGAGGGTGGTTTTTCTGTAGTGCAAATTGCTGCAAATACTGTTCTGTCAAATTCTGATCCGTGTTACAGAGCGAGAGAGCAGGAACGAGTGTTGGAGGGGACGAGTGGGCGGTGAAGGTTTTGTGTTACTCGTGCACGGGACGGCAGATGTCAGCAATGAGGCAGAGATGCTGAACTCCCTCAGCACTACCTGACGTGGGAAGCAAAAATCCCGATTTTACGCTTTGAAATCACAGGGATGAACAGACAGTTGATGGTTTTGACTGAATTAAGAACAGGAGTGAGCATAACATTGTCTCTGCTTCGCATATTGTGTCCTTTATACGTATTAGGATTTTATTAGTGACTCATAAATAAGCCTTTTAAAATTATTGTTGTCATATCCAATAAGAAAAGTCACTGTTGTATCCAGTAGCTGTGCTTAGTCCTGGTTATTCCGAGTTGAAAAAGTCTCACTTAGTGTATGCTTCAACCTTTTTCCTTCCCTTGTGTGAAAGCTAGGGTACACTGCAGACGTCGTGGACAGCTCAGTATGTTCGTTCCTTCTAGTGGCAGCATATAGCTTCAGGTGGTGTTTCATTTTACTTCTTAGTTTAAAGGAAAAAAAAAGGGGGGGAGGGCGATAGGCCATTACTTCTATATGGAGTTTTGTAACTAGAATATAACCCGTTCAGAACTGCGCTTGAACTTTCCAGCTGAACATAAAGGGAAGTTCAGATAAAGCATACGCAGTGTAGGAAGGCTGCTTTATTTATATGTCTGAATGTATGCGCTGTAGTTAATGAGGGTAGTATACAGATACAGAAATATCTATATAACTACACCTATACATACTGAAGTCTTGCTGCATTGTACACCGGCTAAAGAAAAAACCTTCACTTCATGGTTAAATAATGTGGTGGTTGAAGCATCACACGTACAAACTGGCTTTTTGCGAAAGCCCCTTCACGTCACAGAACATCTCTAACCACGTTAGTGTATCCCGTGGTGCAGTGGAGTTGTCGAGCGCCCCAGTTTGCACCAGTTAGGTGTCTTCAGAGCTGTGCGTTTCATTCCCACCGTTGTCATGGTTAACATTGAGAATGTTCTTGGACAGATGGAGGACAGGTATGAAGAAGCCCAGGAAGAAAGACTTGGCTAGCACTGTACTGATTTAAAGATTCTCCTTGGCAGAGAACTTACCGTGTCCCCTGAAAACCTTTTTGTTGAGTAGATGAAAACATCGTCTTTCTTGGTTGGAGTCTAAAATTTGAACTTCACCTACTGGATCCTGTATTTGTAGTTGCATGCCAGGTTAAATACGGCTTTAGGGTTAGACGAGTTGTAATTACATAGGCTGTCATCAAAACTGTCTTCAGACAGTCTTCAGTAATCTAAAAAGAATTTTCTTACAGGTAATTGTACATGTAATGGTCATCCCTCATCTTGGCAGTGTTGTTCCTTTGCCTCTTTGTTTTCTACCCAACTGCTTCAAAGAGTGTCAAGAACGCTGTTTGTGAAGGGGGATAATCTGACTGTATGGATGATTTTGTGCCTTCAGCTTTGAATCTCTTGTCGAGCTCCGAATCTAAGTCTTTTCATCGCATTTTTCTTCCCTGGATACTTACGCTTTAGGCAGGTATGAAAATGCCCCACTCTAGATGGCATGTCTGCTTCTCAGGCTGAAAGACTGGGTGAGTATTTCTGGTTGTTCCTAAAAGTTGTCGTATCGGTTTAAGGTGTTCCAAAATGATGCTGCCTTCTTACAGAACAAGTCAGTTTGGGAAACTGCCTCACTCAGAGCTTTACGAAGCCCTTACTCTTGGTCGTATTTACTCTTAGTCCCTTGGGCGATTGTAAATCTTGGATTTTGAGGGAGAGGTTAGTATCTTGTGCAGAGCTATCAAATGATCTTGTAAATATGGAAATCCATACTTGGCTGCAGCGTATTTTTTCTTTAGTTGTCTGAAGCTGTCCAAAGATATTACATTTGTCTGAAGTACCTTCTGAATCAGATTCTTGTTCATAAAACAAAGTAAAAATACTGTACAATTAAGTTTATGTGATGTTCATACTTTAAATCCAGTGGGTAATATCAGAGGCTCTTGTAGTTGATCTGCGTGGTTCCTCTGAGTATTTTTGCCATTTGATTGCATTGCCCTATCGAGGGAATATTATTTATATGATATAATCCTCATTTGGTTCCAGTTTATTAAATGAAAGGAATGTGTTAGGCAGTAAGTTCTTAAGAGGTCTGGAATCCGGGCTGTAATTGAATCCATTCACTCTTGGCTAATTTATGTAAGCTGATGAGAAACAAGTGTAATACAATTTGTTCAAGGAAAATGGAGACTGTTCAGTCTGTGGAACCATACCAAAAAGCTATCTGAATGAAGCAGCACAGCAAAAGACAAAGCTTGGGCTCCCTTCCGATCAGCCGTTCTTCGAGCGTCTCTTGTAGTGAATGAGGATGACGTGAGTGTCTTGCAGCAGAACTGTGCTATTTCACTTTTCTGTGAACTCCTGCCCTGGTTTTTCGTTAGTTTTCTGTGACGGTATGCTAGACACAGTATCATTGATGCTGTACGCTGTAGTGTTCTATCCTCACACTCGGCTTCTGGTTGCAGTGTTTCCATTTCTTCTTATTAGTGTGCACATTCTTTTCTAAAGCAGAGCCAGGTAAGGAGCCATTTACTGTAGAACACGGGTCCTAGCTTTTCCCCTGAGCTGATGGTCTGAAATCACTTATCAGCAGCGGAACTCGTTTGGTTTTGGCCCTGGCACGCATCAGTCAGAGCGTGGGAGGTCCGGCATTTGGGGCTGTGTGGTGACGCGCCTCGTCGGCGATAGATCTGCATCATGACACACGGGTGCTTTCGGAGACGGCGTGTTGTTCTTCGTTACTGGCAAGAGCCATCCCACCAGCTTCTGCCCTTCTCCTCTAGTAGTTCAGCTGCGGTCTGTTTTGGCTGCGAGCGGGCGCAGCATTGGCAGTCATTCATTAACTGGGGTTGGAATTCCCTCCTGTTTTATTGCCAGGTATATTCTAAGATACCATCTGTTAATCTGTAAAGACCTGTAGGCCAAATCACGGCCAGCAATGCGTTCCCAAGCGTGGGGTGTGAGGCAGCTTCTCCCTCCCCTGCTGTACGCCGTGCCCCGCAGATGTGAGAGCAGTTTACAGAGAGCAGTGCTCCTACCCCGCTCACCCAGGCAAGAGCTGAGAGGGAAGAGGTCGCGTTTTCACACTCTGTGGCATGGGCAGTAGACGTGCAGAGAGCTTCTCCTCCCTTAAGGAGCCGGTGGTGGTAGCCGAACCGAACTCCAGCTGCGCCCCAGCTGTGCGCCGGGAGTTACAAGGCAGCGGCGACCCACGTGCAGGGTTGTGGTAACCCCAGAATCCAGCCCGAAGGAAATGGTTTCTCCCCAGCCAGGGCGTCCTCTGTGGCTGCCTGAAAATTAATTGATTACAGCAGCTAGAGGTAGGAGTGGGTCACCTACGCCAGGCAGCAGGAGCCTGTGCTTGGTGACACCTCTTACTGTGGATCTCCGTCCAGCTTTCAGAGAGCAGGATGTGGAATGGGCGTTAGAGGAAGACAGGCTGTGTTTGATCTGGTGTTTTCTGGTTTGTTGATCAGGAGGGATTTTTTTTGCAAATATAACAGGAGGTTGTCCTTGTGTTGAGAGATCCACAGTTAGCCATTCCTCCATGTGCCGTGGTGGTGCTTTACTTCAGTGGGCTCTGAAAGGAAACTCCTTTGGTAACTCACTCTTGGGGTACACCTGCGGACCCCGTTCATCATCCGTTTGGCGTGTTAATGGATGGTTGTATGGAATAACTCTTACTTTCTTCAGTCGCCAGCTGAGTCCTAGTGAAAATGATGGCAAAATTCTCCCGCAGTGCATTGATGGGTGATGGTATTGCTTTGGTTGCCAGCTGCTGCAGGAAAAGCTGTGCATTCGTGGCACGATGTTAGGGTTTGACTGCAGAATCACTGTGTCTTGCCATAAACAGAATTTCTCCCTCACTCTTAGCAGGGTGAAGCCCCGGCCCCTGTGACAGACAGCCCGTACCTGTGCCTGGCCTGAGAGACCAGAGGTTATTTCTTGATGATTAACTTCAGGAACCAGAATTAATACCAAGGGAGGGATCTGTTGAGGGGCCTGTTTTAAGTCCTTGGAAAAACTTTCCCTAAAACTTCTGAAACTACTGTTTGGAAAAGACCTGGTATCTGTAAAATGTTCAGAGGAGGGGAAGGAGCGGGGAGAGACAGAGAACAACCCCTAATGAGCTCAGGGTGACTCGGCGGTTACGGGCTGTTGTGGCTGCGTTTTTCAAGCTTTCCTCTCTGAGCCATGTCAATAATTAACGATCCAGGGAAGGATGGATGTGCGACTGCATTTCCCACATCCTTGGTGAGGTCTGTGCAATCAGGGTCTTGAGATAAACATGGGGTTGAAAAATTCCTCAGTACCCCAAACTGATTCTACATATCTCCTGCGCCGCAGCAGAGGTCTGCAAGTAATTTGGTCGTGTACAGAGAAGCATTTCCAGTTAAAAGTTTGTTCAGTATCACTGTGTTTTCTCTTATTTCTGGGTTATTGTGATGTCACATATTTGTCTTTTCTTCTCCGTGATGCCAGTTACTCTTTCTTTGTATGGAAATATCCTGCGCTTCTAACCATTTCACTGCTCATCCTTACATCTCACTGGTGAAAAACAAGTATTTAGATACAAAACAAAAGCATCTTATAGGATCTTCTTTTCTGGCTGCAATGGTCACGTCAAAGATACTTCGTCAAAACCAAGTTAGTGTAATTGCAGTCATTTTCAGTTTGCTTCTACGAGTATTCTTAGAAAGGAGCACACGCTTTATAAGCCATGTGCACTGACTGTATCACTTCTTCATGCCACCATGTCACAAGCTTTAAATCAGCATCTCTTGGGGGTATTAGGAAGGTAAAGAAACCAAACTCCTGGCCTCAGCAGGGATCTGTGTGAATAAATAATATTTCTCTGCGCTTCTCTTGATTGCTTAAAAAAAAAAGGGAGGGAGGCGATCTTTCTTTGTTTGTTTGCACTACAGAGTTCATGTTGATGTTTGTGAAAGTCTTTGTATGATACACAATAGCGATTTTATTTTCAAAATATCCTGAAGGCCCCCCGTGCTCGTGGAGAGCAGAGGGAGGTCTGGCTCGTGAGTCAGTGAGCCTTCAGGAGAAAGCCTGACGTTGCGTTTCAGCCTCGTCTCCTTCAAGACAGGGCAGCTTGCTTGATGCCAACAGGGCTGTGCCAAGCAGGAGTGATGCGTCTCAGATGTTAAATATTGTGAATGTTAAGAAGCGTGTCACGTTCTTTTTGACCTTTTTTTCCCCGTCATCCAACATCCACATCCCTTCTTTTCCCCCATGAAATAAGTGCATGACTTTGTTTTACTCATCTTTAGTTGTGTTTTAGATCTTTGCCCGGTTTTCTTGGTCTCTGAGCTCCGTTCATTCCTGCTGCCTCCTTTTCCCCTCTCGCTCGCAGGTGCTCGCGGAGAGCGCACAGAACGGGGCGCTCCTCTGGGAAGCCTCGTAACAATCCTGCGTGTCGGTGTTTTTTGTGGAAACGAGACTCTCTCGCGGCCGCAGCCCTGTCGCCTGCTCTCTGACGCCGGCAGTGCTGTGGCTCTCGCCCGGGGTGCACGGTGCCGTGTCGGCAGCCTGGGAGCAGCCCTCCCCGGTTCCAGAGCTCGCAGCTCGGGTTGCGGCGGCCGCTCAGCCCGACTCTGGAGCTTTCCGTTTTCCCTTTCATCCCAGGCTTACAGGGTGAGTGGCAGGGAGTTCCCAAGCTTTTCCGAGTGAGCCCGGCGGGGCTTGTTCAGCGCAATCCGAGTCTCGCGGCCCCAGTAAATTCTTCTGGTGCTTTTCCAGGGGCTGAAGCATGAGACCAATTTAAGGAAATAATGTAATGCGCCGCAATAGTAAAGATGCCATACATCTGCACGTGATGACAGCTTAACTGCAGGTACTCTATGGGTCCCACAGGCTATTTTTATTATGTCTCTGAAAATGACCACAAGCTGGGAAAGTGACTTAATTCGTTTCACGGATAGGGCATTTTTGGAGGGCATGTTTTCCCTCTACTATGAGTTTTAAACAGGCTATCCCCCCTCCTGCTGGCCCCCTTTCTTGATTAGTGCCTGGAGACTATGGATTCAGAATGACGTTCCAGGCTGATCCAGTAACAAGGTTTGGCCGTGCAGGCTGTGCGTGCCGAGCCAAGCCGGAGCCCTCGCTATGCCAGAAATGCGTCGTTTCAGCACTCTGTCTGGGCACTGCACCTGCACCGACGCGCTGGAGCTGCCACCGAGGAGACCTTCCTGCAGCCCTGCTTCTCATTACATCCCCAGATCAAAACGTTCTTTGTGACGACGTGGTGTCTGGCTGGCTCCCTCTCCTGCGCTGCTGTGCCCTGAGGTTTGTGGGATGTTGGTACCACGCTCTCAGAGAGGTTCAAAAGCTCCAGTAAGCGTTTGGTAATATGGATTTACGGCCACCTGCGCGCAGGCAGGTCACACATGCTGTAACCACACTGGAAATGTTCCCTGAGGAACAGCAGGAGAAGGGCTGCGGGAAGCATGGGCTAGCATTGAAGGTGGGGAAGGAAAGGTAATTCTTTAATTCTGCTGTTCTTAGTGCTCTTTGAGCTAATGGTACCGTTGTAAAGCACTTACTAGACTCAGGTAAGGAGAGACGCTTTTTTTTTATTTGCAATGGAACATTCAAATTATTTCTCACATCATATAATCCCACGTATATAATATAATGTTACAACATATAATTCCAACCTTTTCAGCCCTAAACCAATACAGAAGTCAGAATTTTCACAACATTTGACACTTTTAATGAAAAAGTCCCAATTGATTAATCAGACCTCTCA
Organism: Nyctibius grandis; assembly: GCF_013368605.1. Taxonomy (NCBI): domain Eukaryota; kingdom Metazoa; phylum Chordata; class Aves; order Nyctibiiformes; family Nyctibiidae; genus Nyctibius; species Nyctibius grandis. Next base: position 88,058,959 of record NC_090663.1, read on the forward strand.
CATCTGCTAAAATAAACAAATGGGAAATGTTTTGATAATGGAAGCGCTGTTCTTTAAGTAATGCTGCTCTGAACACCAAAGCAGGGATAAAGAATGGGGGTGCTAGTTCCAAGCTACTGTCCTGGTTTCACTGGGATTTGGTTCCAGTGTGTGGCCGTGGTGATCAGGGCCCTCAGCAGCTGAACCCAGGGCAGCTGCCCCAGGCTGGCCCACAGGTGTGCTCTGTATCACTGACACCCAGCTCACTATAAAGGCAGGGCTGGCTGGGGATGGGGGCTGGTTTTGCTCTCCTCTCTTCTGGCTCCCTTTTCCCTCATTGCTGACGATTGCTGTTCCTGGACAACCTGCTGCAACCTGTAGCTGAGTGTACTGGTGGGTGTTTTGTGTTAGCACTTATGTTGTTAGCATTTATAGTGCCCGGGTGCGGGCTGAACGAAGACAGCGACGGATTCCTGTGTGGGTTCTGACCTGCACATCTGGGAGGAACAGACACAGTCTCCATGTAAGTGTGGTATTTGTCTCGCTGGCGTTGTGTCAGGTGACCCTACAGGGACAGACAGGGAGGGCGACTTGCTTGCCGTGGAAGCCCCTTCCCTGTCTGCAGGGCAGAGCGACGGTGACGGCCTTGGCTTCCCAGCGCGCCTGTCGCTTTGCCAGAGCACACTTGCATGTGTTTTCTGGAGGGTTGTTGATAGGTTCCTCCTTTAATTCTACGGTAATTTTCCACTGTGTTCACTTAAATGCCGTCACATGCCTGCAAATACCTTTTGATGTATGTGTTTCTTGCAAAATTATAACTTCACATAAAATGCTGCAGTATAACACGAACTATGTTGTGTTCTGTACTTGTGAAATTCTGTCTCGAAGAAGACGGGTGACAGATTTTAAACCAAACGTGTAGGAGGCAGGAGTTGTGGCAGTGTATAGCTCTGGTTGGATGCGTAGGAACTGGTGAGTTTTCTCATCTTTTGGTTGACAATATCCCTGTTTCTTACTGTTGGACGTGGCGATATTCTGTTCTATATACGCCACATATATCTTATTTCCAGTACTCTCCAACATTCAACTACATTAAGCAGATGTGGAAAAACAATGATTACATCAGTTATAAATCATAATATTTGAGAATCCAGCTCAAAACATTAGGGAGGGGAATAACTTATCTATGTTTTTTAATTTAAAACCACTAGCAAGTTATTAATCTGCTCTAAGTCAGATTTTTCCCCACTCGCAGGGAACTTGATGAATATTTTCTTTTGCAAAGTATGTAAAAGACTTTGCTGTCTGTTTTTACGCTGTGAAACGCTACACATGCTTAAATGAGAGTTGTTCTTACAGTGCTCCTAAATGAGAGTGAGCTTCCCAGGGTTTGCAAATGGTGGTTCTGAATATCCTTCTTTCTAAAAGCAGCAGCAGCAGCTCGGGCCTAAAGGGAGTTTTTGCTTTCGCCTCTCTGGAACAGGGTTTTATTCACGTGTCATGTGCAGAAATGTAAAATGCACGTGAGGCTGCTCTCGCTGGAGCTTTGTCCTGGGCCTGACTGAGATCAAGGCTATTTATTTTTTTCTTTTCTTTCTCGTAGAATTACAGTCTTTTTCAGACATCGAAGCATCTTGGTCTCGGGGGATGCACAGGAGATGGGATCCACTCCCATTCCCTGAATACTGCAAAATCTGCTCTGTTCTTTAGAGTATTAAAGCATGTAAAAGCGATAAACACGGGACAAAAGTTGAAAACAACAGGTTTTTTTTCTACTCTCAAACTGATGAGGGCACTGAACCAGTTTCCAGGAAGCCTTCATCTATGCTTCAGGCTTTACAGGACATTTACTTCTCCTTATTACTGTGCTAATCTTTTCGCTAATAATTATTCTATTTTTTTTTTCTTGCTATGGTTTGGACAAGTTCGAGCCATTGGCTTGATGCTCCTCACTTAAAATGCTTTCACTTGGAACTAACACTAAAAATTATCTTCTGACCTGTGGAACGTCATCTATACGTTAGTGAAGAACTGGGATTATTATTTCTGTGGTTTTTTCCATCTCTGGCTTTTGATCACTGCACTTGGGTCTAGATTCTGTCAATCTGTTTTCCGCAAGACCCAGCAAATGCTTTCACGTGCAGCGTCCTCACGTACGCAGCGCTCCGACCACGTGAGGTTCTCCTTCAGCTTCTGTCTCTCGTCCCTACTTTTCCTGCTGTCTGCTGTTAACATGCACAACCTCCTCCTGTTCGTACAGCCTCTTCCTGGAAGGGTTTTTCTGACCCAAGCACATGCAGAGCTTTCAGTGCTCTGCATAGTCCTGTTGTATTCAGTGGGTTTCATGTAGCTTGAGGAGCTGGGGCCTCCATCCTTTTTTATCCCTCCAGATTTCAAAGGGGTTCTGGTTATAGACTGTTTCTCATTTTAACGTTCAAGTAGATGACAGAGCTCGACTGTCTAGTTATACACGTGTGTCTCATGTGCATAAGCTTTGCCGTCAGATTACAAGCTATGAATCTGTTGTAGAGAAGAGATAAGGAATGTGAAAACCCTGTATGCTGTTTTGCTTCGTTAATATCACAGCTCTGCTGCCTTGTTTGGACTGAAATAGAGAAGTTCCCTGCCTGATGCCCTTTCATCTGTCTGCTGTGTTGCTAAACGTACGTTTAAAGTAGGTATGTCAGCCTCCCAGATCGATAGTGTATTTGTGATTTGAAAGCATTAAAAAAACAACCTGTTTTCAATAGTTATGTTGATTTGAGCCATTCAGGCTGTATGTTGCTGTGCCTCACACCACTAGCTGAAATGTGTGTTGTAGTGGGTTACTCTTTAAGATGTTGTTTTTACACTACTAGCTGTTAGTAATTCTCCCCAGACTTAGCAGCCACCTGGGTGCTCTGATCCTACCAAGTCCTAGCCAAACACATCTTTTTCTCAACTAGCATTGGCAAGCTGGAAACTGCAAAGCCCCTTTTGCAGCAGTTTTTACATCCTGAACCCAGAGTCTGTAATCCAGAGGTTTCTGGGGATGTGTTTTACAACAGCCCTTCAGATCTAATAAGCTTAGGAGTGACTGTGCCCAAGACCTTTTCCCTCAAGAGGGGGTAGTCCTTTCCTGAAAAGCTGTCATTTTTGCCACTAGAAGGGAAGTTAAGTTGCCCAGGATGGAAACTCCTGATGGATTCTCCTCTCTCTTATTCCTGTGTATTGAAAAGCTGAGGTTACTGTGATACAGATAAAATACTGAGCTGATTGCAGAAAGGTGGGGGGGCAGGAGGGGGTTATAGAGCAATATTTTGAAAATATGCCTAAATATTTTAAGATTTGTCTTCTAAATGTTAGTATAGTAGGCAGAGTTTGAAGAATATGAGACTTGTTATGCAACAGCTTGCAGAAAGCAGCAAGGCAGGTCGGTGCCCCACCTCCACAGTGCCTGAGGTAGCTCTCAGCAATTTCACGGTCTTCTACACTAAGGTGCGAGGGGAGCTGAGCTCCTCTCAGGGGCTGGTATTTTCCATGTGCTGTTTTCCAGTTCTGGTGGGAAAGATGCATCCAAGTGTCCCCAGGTCACCTGGAAACTGCAGCCTTAATCATTCAGCAGACTGGTCGCTCTGAGGATTCCCTCAGTGCCCAAGCCATTAGGATTTAAAAGGGATTTGCATTAGTGAGGTCTGGGAAGGAGGAAAGAACCCTTTCCAAGCCTTGAAGGTTGGCTGTCTCCCCTGGCATTGCCTCACACCACTGAAGTAAAATACTGGGGGAAAAAAATGTTCATTTTTCATAAAAGCATTATTTTTCATCAGTTCAGCTGATAATTAGATGTTTTAGCGCATGGTTTTGTAGATGAATTCTTTCTGGACTCGACTCTTTGCCTAAGGAGTTTACAGTTGGAAAGGAAGAAGACCCTTTGAAAGAAACCACAGGAAGAAAGACCGAGAGATACATGCATACATTAGGCATGCTTTGAATACATGCCTTCAGAAAAATCCATCTTTTCATCTCCGATGCTTGATCAGACTTTGATCAAGAGGCTAATTTATTCATGGATGTTAACCCCGCTTCCTTCAGAAGGGAAGGCGTTGGAGGAGCTGGCCCAGCTCCACAAATACGCGTCCAAATCGATCTGCCACAATACGTGACATTTCCTTGACTAGCTCGCCTGTCTAGTCACCATTTAGTTCCTCAGGGTCTTCCTGCTCAGCATGTCTTGTTACGACTCTGATCCAACAAAGCACCCAAGCGTTGTTTTCGGTGCGGCTTCGGCACACGTCTGAAGGTCATGCTTTGAAAAGCATTAAAGGTGTAGGCAGGTGCCCGGGGGGATTTTGAAAGACCCGTGGAAGCTCCCTACAATGCACCCTGCCTACTGCAGGAACCTGTCAGGCTTTGGAAGTCTGTCTCGGCACCTACCTGCAGCTTTGGCCCCTGAAGCAGTTAACTGAATGATAGCGCAGGGCTACAGTTGTTCCTCATACTCTGGCTTTTCGTTAAGGGAAGAGGAAAGCTAATAAGTGAGCCTGTGTGACACCAGGCAGATGCTCTGCTGTGACGCCTCTCGTCATGTCTAGGGCGGGCTTGGCTAGAAATTCCCCTCAGATAAACAGATCATAAATCTTTCCCTAAGGTTTGATTGTTTTCTGAGGAAGATTCAGTGATGTCTCCTCCCATCTCAGCTGATCATTCTATATTCCTTTGCCATGGTGAGGAGCTGGTTTTGCTAAACCCCTGGTGAATGAACTCGAGATCCCCTGTTCTCCAGAGACCGTTGTGCAGAACTTGGCTGTCCCTGGAACAAGGACACTGGCCGCTGCGGGCATGTCTTTGTACACGGCACTTGCTTTGGTTGGTTGGTTTGGTTTTGCTTTAACGCCCAAGGCCTGGCCAGGAGGGAAACTGTTATGACTGAGAGTTTTATTGTTATAGAGTGTTTTTTTTGACTCCCGTCTGAAGACACTTTGAAAAGGCACATTAGGAAAAAGGAATTCCTTGATGGCCTGAGTGCTCTGCAATCATGGTGACCGGTATGCCAAAGAGCAGGGACTCTGGTTTTGTGCGTTGATCTATCAGCTGTATGCAGCTTCCAACAGGCCTTCAGTGATTGTTAATTGCACAATGTGTATAAGCTATTCATCCTGTTGTTCCTTCAACAATTACATGCCTCTCTTTTATCTTCTTTGTCGTAGCTTCAAGATAAAACTTTTTCTTTTCGTTGGCCATAAATCCTAATGTGTTGGGTGGTTTTATTCTTTAAAGATGGAGAGGACTAATAAGATAATACGTTCTGAGCGATTACTGCACAGCTTCTGGAGCCCGACAGTAGTTTTATCATTTCTTGGGGTCGGGCCCATAGCCCTGAGGACTTTAATTTATTTTCCTTTTATTGCTTTTATTTCTTCTTTTTTTTTTTTTCTCATTAATCTTCACCTTCATGCTGAAACGCAAAAGGTTCTAACAATGCTGGGAGTACCAAGCAGACTACACAAAAACCACCTTGACTATGAGGAACATTTCTGCGTGCGCCGAGGCCGAGGGTGTCTGCTCACACCCTCTGAAAGCGAGAGCACAGACCTGCAAGCTGGAGCTCTCGGACTGTGGCCGGGGTGAGCTGCAGGAGGGTGGCCCGAGCCCAGCCCAGGTGCCGGAGGCTCGGCTGCGAGGTTTGGCAGCCCCGAGCGTGCCCGGGGCCAGATGCAGGGCGAGCAGAAGCCCCTCAGCAGCGGCTAAGGAAGGGACATCAGCCAGTTGGTTGCAGTCCTCGGGCAGCACCTGGGCCATACCCAGTACACAGCTCGCACGAGGTGGAGCGACACAGCGAACGGTTCCCCTTCCACCTCGGGTTTCTGTCTGATAAAGACCTTTGTTGTGTACCTGTTTGCACACAGCAGTACACAGCAGGGGCGAGTCGGGGCTGCCAGCTCCAGTGTGTGGCAGCAGTCCCGTGTCTGGAGATAGAGTATAAATACCTGCAGCAACAGTTACCGTGGCAAGTTCTGCCGGGGGTTGAGGGAACTGCATCATTTCCAAATTCCGAAACCACCCGAGTTACACGGGTCATCCCAGACAGGCAGTAACGTAGTCTCTCCATGATGATATTTTGCAGAAGGATTTTGTGCGTTATTTTAAGTATATCTGAAAAAAACAGGTTGCTATTCTTTTGTTTAATTTCCCGTTCGTAGCTCTCAGTCCAAACTCAGCTAAGGAGAGGAAATCTTTTGCACTCAAAGGCACGTTCAGTCAACGATATGCTGTGTCTTATCAACGATGATAACGTCGTTAAATCTGTACCTTCCTGTCCCAGAAGCAAAGGTAGTGTCCTTTCTTTCCTTGGTGATTTTTGAAACCCTTCTTTGCACTTGTTAAGGTCCCATAGGGAACTGTTGTGCTCAGAGGTGAGGAGAGTTTGGGAAGAAGGAGGAATCGTAAACTTCGGAAATGAAAAGAAACTTAATGTAGCAGTTAAGAGTGTGGTGATTTTAATGACATCTCTTGAGGCAGCGAACTTGAGGCACGCACGTAGATTACGAGGACTGAAATAGGCAGCCCGACTGAAGTCCTTTGGCTTTGATGGAAGGTGAAGTGCTATGGCTTGTGACATAACAGGGTGATGGGACAGGAGAGTGGGCAGTTGGTGTGATAGCCCAGAGAGGCATCACCTGGATCCCACCGCTGCGTGTGGAATACCCGCGGGGGTGTGTATGTGGATAGAGTAGATGTGTCCTGTGCTCGTTGTGTTACACGTATTTGAAGTCATCTTTGATTCGTAGATAATTCACCATTGGAAGAAAACGTCCCTTACGAGTAAGCTCTGTGCAACAAATTGTTCAACAGCTTGGTGTGTGTGTGAAACAGAGGAAGAAAGTCTAACGGGTTTAGATGCTGGTGGATAGACCAACAGGATGAGCTATACAGCAGCTGTTGAAGGGGACAGGCAGGAGAGGTGTGCGCTGGCAGTAGCTGGGAACAGAGACAGAACTGTGTTTTTCAATGTAGAAATGACTGTATGAAGATTAGAGGTTATTTTTCTGTCTAGAAAAAGGCTGAAAAACAGAATCACAGGGTGATAGCATCTTTTGGCTGTGGGAATTCCAGCTCTCTTGTGTAACAGAATTGCTTTCCAAGTCCTTTGTGGTGCTGCTGTTCCGACAGAAATACGCCAAGCCACGATAAACTCAGAATGCCCCGTGTAGGTAATGCTTGGATAGGAGCTGCCTGCAGCAGGAAAGCGTCAGGCAGGCAGCACCGTTGGGGCACCGCTAGCCTACGTCACCGGACTGAGGTTTGTGTTGTGCTCGTGTCATTCTGGGTGTGCGTTTCCCAGGCAGTGTGGCTTTACAGCTCAGTGAAGCTCGTTGCCATTAGCCACCCTGCATTTATCTTCGCCTCCTTCCAGCGCGTTGCCCTTCACGGTGTGCCCACAGCCTCACGGGAGCTGACTGAGAGGCTTGCTGAGCACACAGGTCAGTGGAAGCAGCAGGTGCTCCACATTTTTGCACATCACCCTCCTTTTTCCTCTTTGATGTAGGGAAAAGTGGGCGATCTTGGAGGCAGGCACGAGGTGGAGTAGCCATGTGGCTCGGGGGGTTATCAGGAGGAGAGGGCAGGATCAAACGGTCACAGCTATTCGTAAGCTTCGTTGCCATGGAGCAGCTGTGGTCCCCGTGACCAGCAGCGATGTGTTAGTTCTTGTCCCGTGCTTGTTGAACGCACTGGGTGAGCATCACCCTCCTGCAACCAGCGGCAGCTTTGCTGCTGCTCCGTGCTGAGCCGAGTGTCAGGGTTTCTGCTGGGCGAGGCTGTGTCCCGGGGCTGCGGAGAGCTGGTGAGAGCTGCTGCGGGAGCTGTCCAGGCTCCAGCGCAGGGAGAGGCTGCGTCTCTGCTGGCTCAGAGACACGCGGTGCGAGCTGGCACAGCGTTTGTCCCTAAAACTGCCCTGCAGAGAGGAAACGCCATCGCTGACCCCGTGCCAACGGGGCTGTTTCCCGAGCTCAGTAAGGAGAGGCAGCGAAACACACGAGGTAGATGGCAAAGGCACGGCCGGAACAGTATGTGTTGTACTACGCCGTGTCCTGTCCCACCGAGGCTTTGACCTTGTTTGCACCAGAAAGCGGTGGAAGGACTGACGGGCCAAATCCCATCCACGTACGTTGCTCTTTTGTCATATTTGGCAAGCACGTAGAGAATGCCAGTTTCCCCCCATTGCAGTGATTACCAGTGCAGTCCTACCAGAGGGCAGAAAGAAGGAGAAGGCCAGGATAAAGGAGCTGCTGCTGCTTTTTATTCCCGGTTCTAGTCTCCTTTGTTGTCCTGCATCCCCCGTCTCCCTTGCCTGCGCCGTGCTGCTGCTGCCCAGCTGAAGCAAGCTGGTCTGTGCGTTACCTGGAGCGGGGCTGAAGCCAGGTCGTTTGCATCGCAAATTCGTAGAACCACAAACTGCAAAAAGCTGTTGAGCCGTCATTGTTTATAATTAGCTTTTGACTGAAGTCCCAGTCTGCTATAGGGAATGGTTTTATCTTTGTGTATGTGTGGGTGGGAAGAGAAAAGCAGAGAACTGAACCGAGGAACCAATCCTTATCCTGAGGGGAAGAAAGAACAGGGTAGTATAATCTAACCCCATGGGATCAAAGGTGGGGCCAACACAGACATAAACACCTTTACACTGTGTTCTGTCTCCTTGATTTTGCTGATTTAAACAGTACGTTGGGACAACAAAGCTCTTGCCCTGCAGATGTGCACCCTTGTTTCTTTCGGTGCGATGGTGATGGGCAGCCCTCGTTAGTTCAGGGTCTGGAGCCCGCACGGGTCTGTCCGCGCCTGGTGCACCACGGCGTTTCGGCCCCTGGAGTGAGCGGTGTAGGAAGCTCTTCCATCACAGCTCATTTCCCACCGTGGGAAAAGGGGGACAATCACACACTGAGGCATCCAAATTCAGTTTGTAACCTTGCTGAGGAGCTGCCTCCAGGAAAGCGGTTGTCCAGCTCCCTGACTGTGAGCAGCCACGGGGCTCAAACCGAAGCACCCCATCTCCTGCGTGGAGGCGGCGACGGGACCCCTCACCGCTCCGCCGTCAGCACACGTATCCGAGGGAAAAGTCTCCAGCGTTTTTGCGCCCTGGCTCCCGCAGCCACTGATGAGCTGTAATAAAGCCTGCCTTACCTCTCACAAGAATGTCAAGTGGTTTCATGCATGTTTACAAAAGGACCCAGAGATTTTGGGATGAAAGACATTCTCCAAGCACCGTGTGGTTTGATGTGCTGCCATCTTGGTACCTGAAGGATAACTTTAAGGGTACAAAAACCTGTATTCAGACTCCTGTGTTCCGGGAGGGCATCTGCCTGCCTGCAGAATGAAAATCTGCACAGACCAGCATTAGCTGATGAGTGAAAAAACCCGACTCACATATTTTAGTCTGTGTTCCCAAGCGCAGTGTGCTACTTGTTACATACCGCTGCACCAACAAGTCATTGTTTAAAAACAAACAAACAAAAAGAACAAAAAACCCCCAAAAGCTCAAGATGCATTCTTCTTGCAGCTGGACTGTGGGCACTGCTCAGTCTCTCATACTCCACATGCTTAAGTGCCCTGCTAAAACCTGCTACATTTGTTCCAAAACACATGCTAATCAAACAAAATAATAATAGAAAAAACATACACTGAAATTTTTTTCTTTGGCATTTGATCGTGTTCATCTGGTAGGATGTTTTCATCTCAGGATTAAGTATTTAAAGCCCCATGGAATTCTGATGGTAAACATTAGTTTGATTAGATTGGGATTATTGTAACCCCTAAATAGCACTTTCTGCTGAAGTTGAGTTTAGTGTTTACTCTAGAGAAAGAAACACAGATGAGATGGGATTCCCTGGGTCGCTGTTCCCAGCCCCTCCTCTCGCAGCACCTTCCTGGTGGAATGCGTCGCCTGCAGTGAGCAAGTTTCACCCTAACAGTAACTGGCAGGGGAGAGGCTGCTCCAGAGGAGCCTTCTCCAACCCCTTGCTCTTCTGGTCAAGATGTTCTTCTGACCTCCTGCCTGTTCAGGCAGTGTTAGGAGTATTTCCTGCTGGCCTGTCTGTCTTTGTCCTCCCAGTATCTCTCCTCTAGCCGCAGCAGCCCTTCTCGTCCCGCCTGCCCAAGGTGGCTGTGAGGCGCGCTTGAATCCCCTGATGTCACCAGTTTTGAGTGAAGAACATGAGTCAAGGTACGCAGGGGAAGCTTCCTTCCGTGGCCAGGCACCGGCTTCCTCGAGCAGCCGCCGTCCCGCTGCCTGCCGGTCTGTGCTTTGGAGAACGCGGGAATGCCGAGGAGCTCGGGGTCGTGTGTGGGGAGGGCAGCGGGGAGCTGGCGGGGCACTGCGCCGTTCCCTTAGCCCTCGGCACAGCGCTCGGAGAGGCTCGCTTGGTTTAGCCAGTGTGGTTGGGGTTCGTGTCTCACACCTAAGTACATGATGGGAACTAATTTGTCATGGAGTGAAAGAGTCCACGACAAAACTGTTTGCACTAGACGTTGATTTCCCAGCAGAAAGGCCGTCTGAGCTCTGGTCTTGTCTTCACTAAATGGGGAAGTATGGTAGGAGCAGGGCTGGAAACTTGGCAACATGCAGGAAGTTATTACCCGACAGCTAATTGACTCTTTCTGCCTTCAGATGTTTAATTTCTTTTTAATGAATGTGCAGAATTCTTTGCAGAGTCATGTGTATTTTCCCCCCTTCCCCCAGATATTGTAGAGCAATTCCTTCCTAATCTGGTAGTGGTTTTCCAGCAGAAACAAGTGTACAATTGGACTCGTTAGCCAAGTTGTGTGCTGGGGAAGAGGGAGAAGCTGCATGGATGAAATAAGGTAACTGAGCAGAGAGTTAGAAGAATCTGTGTATTTAATTTGTATATAAGTTCGTGCTTTTTCTTATTCTTAGATGTAAACAGTGAATGAAAAAATTTTCTGTTTACCACTTAACATGGGTACTTGAGAGCATTAAATAATTGTATAGAGGACAAAATAATGTGACCAATTAGCATATCAAAGCAGTTATCAGTAGTAAGTTGAATGAATTGTGTCCACCCACCTTTCACTCATTTTCTGCAGGCATCTAAGCGTTAGGCTCACAGGAAGAAATTGAGGCACTTTAAAAGCCAGAACCATGTACCTAGTTGGAGCGGAGCATCCTTGCAGCAGGCAGGAAAATCAAAAAGTATTTTCTAAATTTCTCGAATCCTTATTACAGAATTATTTCCTGACTTCCTCCCACTCCTCCGTCTCTTGCAAGAGCTACGCTCATCTGAGCAGCAGCAGCAATGCCATGTGCCACGTGAGTGATCAAAGGAGCGTTACACGTAGCAGTGCCATCCCGGGTCCGATTTGTGTCTGACATAGCAGGGTGATGCCTTTTGGCTTTTGTTTGGCACCGGACGTGTTGGAAACTAGCGAGCACAGCGAGCCTGGTGGGATGGTTTGCTCCAGAGTTAGTCCCAGGCTGATGCCTGCAGCTCTCCAGGGAGCGGGGATCTTCCTTGGGGAGCTGCGGTTCAGCCCCTCCAAGGAGACTTCCAAAACCTTTTAATTGTGTTAGAAACAAGAGAAAGGAAAACAGCCAGGCAGCAAGAGCGTTCCAGGGAGATCCTGAGGGGAAACCGTCGGTTCCCGCATCTGGTTTGCAGACCTGTGGTGGTCCGGGAAGCACGTTCAGGTGGTCTCCAGAGCTGTTCCCGTCACAGCAGTAGTTCTCGAGCACTGCCACTTCCCACTAGTTGTAACCTGGGCTCTGAGTTTTTTAGTATCACTAGTACTGAATGGATGAGGAGCGAGCTAGGGGCCTCACTTTGGGATTGCCAGAGATGAGGTATGTAGGGCCACGTTTGGACAGGTTTTGTAATATTTAGTAGACTTCTGCTCCTCAGTGGATCTGTCTGGCTTTCAGAGGGGCTGTTGTGGAATCGGGAGCTACTCAGCATGAATAAGGAGGTCAGAATCTGCCCTCTAAGCTGGAAGAATCCATCCATTGCAAGTACAGCATTGCTGTTTCACATTTTCACAGCTTTTACAACTGGGATAGAAATGTCAGCACTTCAAATTCCAGCCCAAATTACCAAGTGATTGCAGAAAATGCCTGTGGCCTACTCTTCAAGAACAGAAGTGATATGAAAATAATAAATGTGGATCCCAAGGTAAATGTCTTTTTTTCCAATGTTCTAAATTGCCTTTATGCAGTGGAGTTTGTTAAACTATTGAGTCTGATTGCAAACGGTGTCTTTGTCAGTACACAGCTAATATTTCAGGCTTGCTCAGACATGCTGTCCCCCCTGTTAACACAGCTGCCCCGGTCCCTGTCAGGATAAACTTGGCCTACCTTGCTTGTGGCTGAGTGTGTCTGGGCCTTGTGGTGACAAAAATGGGAAGTTGAACTGACTGCTCAACTGAGAGATCTCCGAAGCAGGGTGTCTCTGATACCCTGCCCTTTCTCCTCCCAACCAGAGCGAGAAGCCATTGCCATTCCTGCCGGGACAGGCCGAGGCTGTGTCCTGTTAATGGGACTGCCGAGAAGCGCTCAGGAAGCGTGGGAGGGGGAACAGGCTGAGGAGGAAAGCGGGACTCACCGCAAGGTGTGAGGACCGAGGCATGGGAGAGTATAAGCAGGTACATCTGGTGCAGAAAGATGCTCTGTTTACTCGGAGGGTCACACATGTGCCTCTAGCTAAAAGGAAACGTTGCTAAAATGTTGGTGACACATCCTGGGGCTGGTGGTCCCTGTATTCATCTCTTAAAAAACAAATCTCTGTTATGAAACGTGCCTGCAGGTGGATAAAAATAAATAAATATTGGGTGAAAATAAATAAATATTAGGTTGCTTTGAAACAAAAGCTGCAGCTTGCAGGAACTGTAATATCCCAAATCCTGGCAGGGTCTGCTGAACACCAGCACATCCAGAAAGCAGGATCAGTTCCTGCATCTGAAGCGTGGGCCATCTCCCAGCCCAGCACTTAGGCAGTGGTGAACTTCGGCTGTGTGCAGTCCTTTCCCCACTGCACACAATCCTTATTCTTCCTCCTTAAGACAAAAGATTTGAGAAGTCCTAAGGGAAGTGGCCTCATTAAGGTCATTTAGTTCTTGTAGCTGATTGAGATTGTCACTGGCATAAGGGTCAAACTTGGATTTTAAACCCTGTCCCTCACAAAAGAGAATGCATCTTCTCCTGGAGAGCTGTGTTTCTCCAGCACGCAGTAAGTGGTTCAGAAGGATTTGCAATTGAATAAAAGAAAGGAAAATACTTGTTCCTTGGTAGTGCTATAAAGTGGATGAGCGTTGTGGACTCTGTGTCTCTTACATGTGACTGACAGGACAAACGTACGCTTTGCTTTCACCTAAAAATGGCTCTGATCCTATTATTGCTGAAGTTGGTGGGTCTCTACCATTTATTCACATAGCAGTGGAATCCAAGCAAAGCAAATACTCGAGTCATACCCAGAGATCCTGTTTTCAGCCATAGTTGAAAGCTAGTTGAATTGCCGTGGGTGTTTTATCTTTCCTGTGGAGAGCTGAATGGGTAATTACACTATAGACAGCTTCCCTCTGTCAGAAACCAACCGTGTTCCTCTGGTGCCAGCCGCACTCTTTTAAACTTTACAGCTGAAGTCCTTGGACTGTAGATTGGATGTGACAAACACGCCCAGGCTTTGGTTATTCTCAAAACCAACATGAAATAAGCTGGGCAGTAATTTGTTTGGGTTTCTGCAGAACTGATCTAGGACGATGGTTTCTTTGATGTGCTTCCCATGAAAGATGGTCGCGTATGAATAGTAACGGTACAAAATATCAAATTATATGCATTTCAGAATAAGTGCCTTGGTTTGTTAGACATCCAAAAATGCATGCCTAAAACTGTGTTTGGTTGCATTGAAAGCGGGCCACCAATCCAGCTTCCTGCAGCTGCAGGACATCTGTGAGAAATAACCCCACCCTCAGAGCTCTTTGCGTTTATCAAACTTGATGTTCCAAGGGAAGAAGAAGAAGAAAATTAATGACACAAAACCTGTGTCCTTTCTCTCTGCTGACTGGGTATCTGTAATACTCTGTGTTTCAGGCCTACCCAGGAGACAACACAACACGGACGCCTGTTGAAACAGATCTCTATCTCCATGTTGTTATCTATGACCATGTCGTCGGAACAGGGGTCTAAGGTCCATCTGTGTGGCTCTTTTCCCAGTGGTTTGTTTAGCTGTTTTAGAGTCATCTGAAAGAAGAATAAACAGTTGAAAGATCTTCACTTTGTGTTCAGGGGTAGGAAGGGGGATTTTTATGCTGGTTTAGAGTCGGTTTGTGCCTTGCTGCTTGAGGGAAGTGGAAGGAAGACCTCATGCTGGCTGTGGAGTCCATGTGTCTGGGCCCCTTGTTTGTCCTTTGTGAAGTCCATGGGTGTGGAGGTGAAGGCAGAGGAACCAAAGGCAGAAAGTGGATGGATAAAATTCCCTAGACCTTATTCTTTAAGGGACTGGGTGATTTTAATGATCTTTTCTGGCCTCAGTACCGTGAGTGAGAAGGACGAGTGAGGCAACTCAGACAAGAAAAAGATGGTAGCAGCGCTGCTCGGCTTACCATAGGGTGGGGTTTATCTGCCAGCCTCATCACAAGCGTGTTCCCTTTGGAAAAGGCTCAGAGCCTCGGTCTTAGCAGTTGGCGCATGAAAGATCCCTTTACTGCAAGGAGAGGGAGTGTTCCAGCAATTACAAAGTGAAAGTTGCTACTTCAAAGCTGAAATAATTTGGGAGAGACTTAGAAGCCTTGTTTTCTTTCCCATAAAACTTTCAATGTTATGAAGTTCTGCCGTTTCCAAAATATTATAAAATCTTTTACTGTAACATCTTGCTTTCACATACAGCGCTTCATGCCGTAGCACCCTGACGTTTTTGCGGCAGATGCACAAACCAGAGGTGAGTTTACTCATCCCTGCGCTGCAGCCCGGTGCTGACCTCCTATGGAACTGTGATTTTGTGCTATTTCTGATGTGGGCGATAAACCTCATTTGGACAACAAGTAAACTGTAATATCTGCAATGACAGAATGGTGTTCACTGAGTAATTCCCAGAATTATGGGCTGCTCAGTAAACCCCTTCGATTCTTTCCCACCCATCCTTGCCTATGAGCTAATCTCCTGGTGTTCTGTCTCTTCTGACCTTCAAAACCTGGGCCCCAGAGCGTTGGCATAAATGGAAGCTCACGAGTGCCACGTTACAGCCCGTGGCCACTCCAAGCTGGAAGGAGGTCTAGCCTCTGCTGTAAGCGAAAGCCTGTCCCCAGACGCTGCTGTGAGCTGGCTTGCGTTTGAAAGGAAAGGTTCATGTTCTTAGACAAACAGGACAGTGCCTAAAAGCAACTAAGTGCTGTTACACTCAGCTTCCCTTAAATGCCAGCGGTGGGTTTTCCCAACACCTTGTCCCTGTTCAGCCCTGGGTAGGCGCCCAGTGAAGTGGACATGCAAAGCGTACGGTAATCGAGAGCAGCTTTCCAAGGGCTGGTAACCGCGTGAAAGCTTCTTGTCTCTGTTCTTATGCTCTGTGACTTTTTAGCAGAAACAAATGCAAACCGTCCAGCCCGAGATTATTGCCTGCTACAAACGTAGGGTGGATGGAAACGTCTCCATCTGTTCCGAAAAGAGACTCCAGTGTCGTCGCTGGTCGTGACGTTTACTGCAGGTACGGAGTTTGCACACTGCCATTAGAGAACTGATTTTAGGCATTGATGGGAAAGTGTATCCGTGCACAGGATGCCCAGAACTCCGGATTTTATAACGGGGTGGGGGGGTGGCGTGGTGCGTCTTTGCTTCAAGCGTGTCTAAACTGCGTACATGAGTTACAGTCTGCAGATTTTATTAGCCTGTGTATGTTTTGGATTCTTTTGTATTTCTTTACCTCCTCTGCCAAAATCATAGTTCTGTTCTTTTTATGTGGAGTCTGGATCTTTGGTCTTGCAACAACATTCGGAACTGTTGTTGTTGTTGTTATTTTGGATAATAGAGTGAAGCTAATAAGTAGCGCGGGATTGCTGGTGAACAGCTCCATCCTGAGCCCCAAGCAGAATCACAGGAAGAGTTATTATTTAGTACAAAATACAATCCTTTGAAAAGTCATTTTAGACCAAAATCTGAAGTTCTTTGTTCTTTAGCTGTCACAACAGGATGCTTTGACATAGTTAGAAACTTTTTGTATTATGTGAAAAGAAGTTCTGGTGAGTTCAGTGTGATTTTATGGAGAGGCATCAGCAGCTTTGCATTCTCTGACCAAAAAGTGGGTTTGTGGAAGGCCAGCTGTCTGAGGAGCCCAAGCAGTGGCGGTAATTAAGCCCCACTTTTGAATATGGAAGCTGTACAGCAAGGTGTGGGCTCAGAAAACACAGCAGACTTCATGAACTCGAAGTTCGTGATTCCAGCAGCAGCCTTGCCAGCCTGGCTGCACCTTCAAAGGGGAAAGAAGGAAGTGGGGGATGGCAGTGCCACCTTAATAGGTGACCCCTATCTCTTATAAAGAGCAAGAAGCTCTCCAAGCAGCGTACAGCTTGGCCATTAGATGTTCTCCTTTTGGCCATCAGCGAAAGAGGTTGTAGGGGAAAATCCTCCATTAACTCCAACTCCCCACATACAGAAAAGAAATCAGATTAAAAATGAATAAAACCTTTGGGCAATTCTCTGCGAGGCAGGCAGGGACAAGCAGTGCAGGCCAAGCCACTGTTCCCACTGCAAAGAAAACAAAAACACAGGTGCTGAACGTACTGAAGCCGTGCAGATTAGCCCCGTGCGCCGTACACGCTCTTTGCGAGGAGAAAAAACATCGCTCTTGGTATTTGGCTATTGTTCGCTTGAGGCATGTTTGATTTCAGCTCAGGTCCAAGCAGGGTTATTGCAGATCCCGCAGCAGAAGCTCTCTGTGATGAGAGAAACACGTGATCTCGGGCCTTCGAGAAGGAATTATGCTGGGAGGGCACCTCCAGCGGGAAGGCTGCCGCTGGCCACCTGAGCAAACACCCCGTCCGGCCAGCGCGGGAGAGCAAGCGCGATGGATACGTCACGGCTGCACACAGGAGCGGTTTGGTGCGAGATTCTCACTGTGACCCTGCCTAGCAAAAGGCTGTTTTCTGGAAACATCTCCAAGAGCAAGGAGATTCAAGGCGAGCAGGCGCCACTTGGTTCCCCGATAAAAGGGGAGAGCTGGCTCTGCGTGTGGCGGATTGTGTGGTGCCATCCCAAGCGCTGCTGGCCCATGTGCTCTTTAACATTCTCCGGTGCTGGTTGTGACC
Source organism: Nyctibius grandis (assembly GCF_013368605.1). Classification (NCBI taxonomy): domain Eukaryota; kingdom Metazoa; phylum Chordata; class Aves; order Nyctibiiformes; family Nyctibiidae; genus Nyctibius; species Nyctibius grandis. The sequence goes on from NC_090663.1 coordinate 88,076,212, forward strand.
TTCACAGTGTTGTACGTGGGAGTGTGTGTCTGTAAGGGATGTAGGGGAATGACACGGCTTAGGGTAAGCGAGCCGTTCAGAGCTGACTGCGGAGGATTCTGCTGACTGGGTCACAAGGCTGAACCCAGCGAGAAGAGACAGGGTTCCTCAGGAGTGACGGCTTCTGGGGGGCAGGACGACACACCTTAGCCAGGGACTGTGGGTCTGGAGAGAGTGGGGGTGACTCTGTGGGGTTGGAGACTTGCTGCTGGGAGCAAAGCTGGTGTCGCTGACCCGCAGCCGTGGTGGCAGGAGCCCTGCCAGAGCAGGATGCACAGAAGCCTGTCTGTGACCAGGAAGCAGATGGTGGCGAGGGCTGGTGCGAGCCGGCCGAGGTGAGGCTGGGGGGGAGATCCACCAGATGACAGGGAGCAGAGCTGGATGTAGGAGCCGCAGCAGCGGAGATTGCTTTTGTAAGTAAATTCTGGAAAGCCTGAACGCCAGGCAACTAATAAGTGCAAGTGTGGGATTGACCTCCATGTGCTGAACAGATTTTGCTAATATCACTTTGTTATGCAAATATGTAATTATTTCATTCCCCCCAGAAGGAGTATTTGTGGTTTCCTCTTCCCCGGGACTTCCGAATGCTTGTGCGGAGGGAACAAGTAACCATGAAGTTCCCAGGTATGCGCATTATGTGGCAAGCTTGGAAAAAGTGGAAACCTGGGAGTTTTTGGTGGAGGTTTTAGATAGCACTTTTGGAAGGGGCTGCTGGGGAGGGGTGAGGCTGGCCCTGACACTGGCACAGGAGTTGCTCGTCATTTAAATAAACTTAATTAAGATTGAAACCTACTGTGTGCCTGGGGCTAAGGAATAAAAAGGCCAGGTTGCCTCCCAAACTGGAAACTCTGTGGTGGATGGGGACTGAGCTGCGAGGGCCCAGCAGGGAGGGAGCAGGATCTGCAGACCCGACTGGAGCTGCGCTGGCTGTAGCTCTGAAGGATGGTGGTTGTGGATCACCTGTCGTCACTGCCACGGGCAGGAGCAAGGGAGAAGCACCCGCTGACCCTCTCTGTCTGAGTGATCAGCTTGGGAAGTCCAGTCCTGCCCCGTTGTAAGGCAAGTAACTTTTGTATTACTAAAGGGGAGAAAGGCAGGTGGGCTGTCTTACGCATAGGGGGAATTTCAGGTAGTTTCTGTTTGATTTTGCCTCAGCAGCCTGCCTGCAAGTGCATCTGTGGATGCACACGAGCACACACCAGCTGGAGTTTGGTGCCTGCTTCTAGAGCAGCGTTATTTGACCTCTTTGGATTTTTCCTGTTTCTTAATAGAAGGGGGGAGACAGGAAGAAGAAGAAAAATTACAGATTGTCTGTAGCAGTCCAGATTGCTGTTTCAGCTCCACAGATGGAAATCTAGAGGGACTGTACTGGATAGGATGGAGTCACTCCACAATCACACCAGTGCGTACGCAGAATTTGTCCCATGTGGGGAGGTTATTCTTTTTGTCTGTCTGCATGTCTTGTAGCTTTTCTTGCCCCTGCAGCTATTTTGTGCAGAGACCTGCCCTCCAGACTAAGACCTGACTTGTACATTTGTACCAGAATGATTTGTGTGCTGTGCAGAAAGGCAGATGAGTTTATAGGGACATTCCAAAGAAGTGATTTAGGAAGTTGGATGCTGTTTTGAGCTGTGGAACCTGTCAGTATATCGTACTGAAATGTTTGCCTTGTGTTTATACACACAGGAAAGGTAGGTAAGCTTTTATTCCACACTTGCTTTGATGATTATGCCGTTGAGCTGCTACGTTTGCAAACCAAGACAGAAAAAAGGGGGAGGGAGAAAAATAAGAAGTTAACACCACATTTAGTCATCTCCATTAAAAATGCAAAATATGTAGTGTTTCTGCACCAGGTTCAGACTGGATCTTATTCTGCACAAATCATTTTTACTGCTGTTGCACCGACATTAGGGCTCAACACATTCTTTAACCCTTCTTAGCCTTCTAAATGACTTGTTTTGCCTTTATCAATGGAAGACTCAAAAAGCAGATCAGGATGCACATCAGCTGTCACCAGATGGACCCACGTTCAGGGACAAGTTCAGGTGTTTCATTCCCCTGAGTTTCTCTTCAGGCGTAACTGGGATCAGTTCTGCTGACAGCTGAAGAGCTGAGATGTTAAATGTAAGAACTGTTACTAACAATTTTTTCACTTCCTAGGTCAAAAGCTTATGTGAGGAAAACAATTACAGCTTAAATCAGTGAAGTCATACTAGTTTACTTAGCGAATAAGAATCTTCTTAAGAGTCTTAGAAAACAGCCGTTGCCAATCTTTTAAGCATGACTGCTCTAATATGTTTTGATATATCTTGACTGTGCACCAAAATCCGTGAAGCCCTCTAGTTTGTGTCTGCTGAGGATCTTTCCAAAACAGAGCTAGCAGAGTCTCTTTCAAGGAGCAGGCCATTTGCTTTTTGAAAGACAGATGTTTAACTTGTTCCTTTTTTAACCAAGAACTAAACTGGAAGCATGTGAAATTGCTGCCTCAGTTATAATGAATATTAATTTTGTCACAGACTGAAGCGCAGTAGTCAAATGTATCAGTAAATGCTGACTTCATGGTGCTATTAAGTATATTAGTCCTATGAAACTTGGCCAGTCAGTGCAACCAGGCCAGAGCACCCATCTGCTTCGCTTGGAGCAGGGCTCAGGCCACAAAGTATATTAAGAAAAACTGCACAACTACATTTCCATTCTGAAGTAGTGCCAGTGTCAAAATATCTGCTGAAAACCAAACCACAGGTTCTTTCCGTAGCCCTCATTGCTGTTTGTAAAATGTTAAAGAAACTGAGCTGAAAAGATGCCCGTGGAGAATTTCAGAGGGGGACATAGTCAGAATCCAAACTAACCAGCCACAATTCATTTCAACCAAAATATTTCATTTTAAATGAAACCATTTTCTCACTCTGCCAAATCCCCTTGCCTACCTCTCAATGTTTTAATACATCCCTATCTTAGCAATAAATATTGATAGAAAGAAAACAGTGGCTGAGAGGATAGCAGAGTTGCTTCTGCCAACTCATCCAAGGCCATTAAGTGTGCAAACCAGTAGTGATGAATATTCATGAATTAATGAAAGATTTTCTCCCCACAGTCAGCAAATTCAGACACTGCTTTCAGATGCAGAGACTGCTGTTTGTGTGCCAAGGTGGGTATCTTCGGAAGCGGGCACTGATCTGGAGAGCCTCTTCTGCACGTATTCACCTGGCTGCCCCTGAAGAGGAAGGCTACAGAATCATCTTGGGGGCTCACGATCTAACTCAGGAATATTGCTCCAGCCTTTCAAGTTGAAAGTCACAGCAGTACAACTCCAAGAGTGTCTTTGCAGTTGCATGGATGGCAAACTGGCTGACTAAAGGCCTGCTGTCGAGTGAAGGCAGCAGCTCTTCGGATCCTTCTCCCTGCATTGACGGGAAGAGCGTCACGGACACCCAGCTAGGAAGCAGACACCTCAAGGTAGGTGTCTTAATCTCCACAAATATGCGCGATTCACAACAGCGAGTGGTTGTGGTGGCCCCCGTTAGAATTCCAGAAGTACCTGAAGTGGTTGAGAACAGCGGGTCCAGTGACTCCCATTTCAGCACGTCGCCCTGCACTTCTGCTGTCGTAGTTCAGAGGAGCTTTGGGGGAAAAAAAAATCTTCCTCCACTTTAATAATGCCTTGACTTGCACTGAAAACTGGTACCTCGTTGCGTATTTGCCGTGTGCTGGCTGTGTGAACTAAGTGTTGCAACGCAAGCTTGTAGCTGGAAGTATTTTCTGGGCAGTGCTGAGTGCACGTTTAATACGTGCTTCAAAAACTGCAGTGAGAAGACGGGTAGAGAATCACCCTCGTGGATTTTGAGCTGCCTAGTTTCAATTAAGCACAGCTTTTTCCTGCCAAAACTTGGTTCACTTGCTAGATCAGGACCAGCAGACGGCATGTTTCAGTCTTTTACACAGAATGGTGAGAGCTGAGGTTGTTGGAGTAGACGGGGTCCTGCCGGGGCAGCATCGCTGCCCAAGCTTACCTCTGTAGCACGCTCGCTGGCTGCGCGTTTCCTAACAGAGACAGCAGTGCTGTCTCCGTGATACTGGGATAGTTCCCAGTTCTGAGGCAGTCATACCCACAAAACGACGTGACAGCTGGGATTAGCTGGTCTCTTGTTGGTCAGCCACAGCAGAAAGCTTACAGAAAAGAGGAGTCACGAAGATTAAACCACCCCGAAAAGATAGATAGGCCTTTCAATTGAGGGTAAGCTCTGGTTTTGCGTAGTACATTGCTGAAGTGCTGCATGGTAAGCCTGATATTTATTAGTAGTAGAATTATGGAGTAATTTTAGCATGTGTGAGGGAGCAGGATGGAATTACAAGCTTGGACTCTGCTTATACTGATATGAGTGTTAAACCATCCTGCTGGGTTTCGTGAGGACAGGAATATTGCACAAGGGATCTTTCCTCCGCTCTGAAAACAGTCACTAAAGACTGGAACGAGGGCAGATTCTCCAGTGTCACCTGCCCCTCCGCGCCCCACGAGAGCGGCACGAGGAGGTGGAGGATTGCCTGCGGGGAGGGGAGCGCCGCGCTGCAGAGCTGGGGGAGCAGCTCCTGCCCCGTTTGGCAGGGTTCCTGAAGGAACTGCCCTGCTGTCGCGGTGCTCTGGGGCGGCTGCGGGAGGCTGTGAGGCTTACAGGCCCCCTACCTCCTGCCGGAGCCCCGGCAAGCTAACGCCGACTCGGGGCCTGTCTTCCTGCCAGTCAGGAGTGGTGTGTCGCTGGAAGGTGCAAAGCAAGGTCACGTGTGCTAGCATTCCCACCCAAAACAAAGTGCAGAGCTGTCACTCATTAATGGAGAATTTAGGGAAAGATTAGGTGGAAGTCTGTGTCTCATTCCTAATGTTCTTGATCTGTTTTAACTGGTTCTGGGTCCTTTTCCCTCTCTCTCCTACTGAGGCTGGGCAGGGCAACCGTGTAACGCACCCGTGTCTGGCAATACTGGTTGCACAGCCCTTTGGCCTGGGCGCTCAGGCCAGCTCTGCCGGGGGAGCTGGGCAGCCTGGACATTGATCACAGCGTGTCCTTTTCCTGCTGCATCGCTGTCCCAGTCCACTTGTGAATTACTTCTTTCCACTTCCCGTCCCATAAATGCTACATGCAAACACATTATTATAGCATTGTAGAAGCAGCTGGAATCTGACCATTATCTAAATAACCCCTTGAATTTGATCTTTAAGATTCTTTTACCCAAGCCAAAAAGCAGCGTGTGCCTCCCGGCTGGAAATACTGCATCTGTGAGAGGAAGGGGTGGCTTCAGGGGCACTCACTGATGCTTGCAGTTAAAGAGGTTCTGAGGGTGAGCCTGCGGGTGCCTCTGCCTCCGTGGTGTTTATCGTGGAAGCACCATGCCCCTCTGTCAGGGCTGGGAACACAGCTTTGCCCTTGCGCCTGGTACCGGTACGGTTATATATAGGGCTTCGGGGGGCCTCTTTCTTCTCTTGGCAATCAGCACAGCTCTGCTGAGCCCTGTGGGGTTAAACTGTGAGCTCTCTGAGACACGGTCAAAGTTTTGTTCTCTGAACAATGCTCAGCTTGCTGGGGATCTGCAGCACTTCATGGAAGAAATGGAAAAGAAATAACAGAGAAGTGCAAAAGCAGCGTTATCTCAGAAGTCAGGTCTGAGAGTTTGCCAGCCGTTATTTACTAATGAGGAGTAACTCCTTACCTGGACTGGTTTGGTTTGGTTTGTGCAGTCACAGTGCTGTGGTGGTTAAAAATCTCACGTCCAGTTTGAGCTAGGGATATTTTTTAGCTTTGGGAGCCACAGAACTGCGTGCAATGAGCGTCCCACTATGTCACAAGGACAATCTATAAAGCAAGGGGTATTTGAAACCCAACGCGTTCTTCTGCAGCACTCAAAAAACCGCAATGGCCGTCTCAAAAGGGGGGTTCAGAGAAGGCGCCTGATGCCCGGAGAAGTCACTTTTTCCTTCCTGCCACACACCAGGTGTCCTCTTTCTCTCTCCTTGCTGGCTGTAATAGGATTGTATAGGGCTAACTTTCTATTTTAGACACTTAACTTAAACAACTGCAGTCAAGCGGTGGGGCAAGGCTCTGGGAGCCAAATTCTGAATGCGTTTTGCATAAACAGGGCTTTCTGCTAACACTTAAGAGATTTTAAATAAAAGCTCAGCAACAGGGCGCTTGAGCGTCCACGTTGAACTTAAGTTAGTTCTTGTCTAATCCGCCTTTGCTTGGGTTAGATACATGCTGTCTCTGGGTTTTTTTGTTACTGAAGTCGTTCTTGATTTACAGTGGTCCAATCTCAAGAGTCAGGCCGTAGTTTGGAAGACGTGTTGGATATGCAAAACATCACGTTCTTATGGCCGGTTATTTGGCGCTGCAGGTTAAAAGAGGATTCAGTTATGTTTTTTTTATTTAAAGAGTTGTGGTGTGGTGTTGGTTTTTTTTTTTTTAAATCTCTCACCAGTAGAAAATATCGTGACTGAAGTTGAAATAGCAATTCCAGTATTTCGGTTGCCTAAGGATCCTTCTTTGGGGTTGACAGTTGTGCCATGGATATAAGCCAGAGATGGCAGCTTGTGCTGAATTTTTTAGCTATCAGTTCGAATCATTTTGTTTTCTTCCTGCAGAGAACTGCAGTGGTTTTATTATTTGTGTCCAAAAACTCGATCACGCCTTAATGTTTTCATTATATATGTTCGGTTGTACAGTTTTTATATTGCACTAACATAAGTTTAATACATAGAGAAGTGAAAAGTATAGTTAATCTTACTATTAGCATTAATACTGAAATTGTGTGTGTTTGTACATACATGCAACAAGGCTTCTCTTCCCCCCCTGTGTTTCCCTCCCCCCAGATGTACGTGGTAGGGCACCGGGCACCCTTTGTGTCGCAAAGTGTCTTTTGGAAGGGGCAGTGTTACGTGTCCCGTGGGGTGTTGTCTGATGCTGTGGCACGGGCAAGGGCGGTGAGACATTTCTGTCCTTCTGGTGGCGAGAAGCAGCAGAGGCAGGAGGGGTGTGAAATCCTCTCAGCCGAGCAAGGAACACTTCGTTGTGCCCTGCTGTAGTGGAGGAGCCCTGACGTGCAGGATTCCCCTGCCTGATCCCGCGCAGCTCACAGAAAGGTGTTATGTGCCTGGAAGGGTTTGTCCTGCTTTCACCTGGGCCTGGTGTGTGTCCCTTCCCGTGCGGCTCCAGGCTGCTGGGGACACCTCTGCCAGCCCTGACCAGGCTGGAGGGTGACAGAGGAGGAAGCAGAGTGCCGCTTAGCGTGGCTGGCCCTCGGGAGAGGTGCTCTGAACCCCAGCACAGCCCGGTTAGCATCCCTCCCACCTGCCTGCCGGGGACTGTGCGCTGAGTCCAGCCCAGCCTGGACAGTGTCCAGGGCAGAAGGCTGACTGCGGTTTGACCCGTGATTTTTGTATTTTTGCCATCATGTTATTTCACTGCCTTTGGGTGGAGGTGGGAGGGGGCACACCCCACCGCCCCGCTCCCCCGCAGCCCTCGGGGCCGCCGTCGGTGCCCGTGACTGAACTCCCGGGGTCGGGTCTCCCTGCCTCGCTGCGCGCTGCCGCTCGGGTGCCGGTTTCCCCTCGGCGCTGCCTCCTGCTCGCAGCCGAGCGGGAGGGCGGCGCGATCGCCCGCTGATCGCCCCGGCGCCGGGCTCGCACTCGCGCTCCCGCACACGCGCGTCGCGCACACGCCCCGCAGCAGCTCGCCCGGGCGGGGAGCGCGCAACCGGCTGCGCGGAGAGCAGCACCTCCACCTCTCGCCAAGAGCAACCTGCGCAGCGCGGGGAATAAACACCTCACCGCCAGCGCCGGCCGGAGCGGGCGGGTCATACCGGGGCGCTCTCCTCCACCGTACATTTTTTCCTTTTTCCCCCCAGAAGGAGGAAGCCCCGGCTGCGATTTTTAGCGCAGCCCCACCCGCGCCCGCCGCCGCCGGGGTTGCGTCTGCCCGGACCACGCTCGGTTGGGTTCCTCGGTCTCGCCCGCCTCTGCCTGACGGCCGGGGCGCAGGCGGCGCCGGAGCCCGCCCGGTCGGGGCGGGATGGCGGCGGCGGCCCGGTGGGTGCTGTGCCTGTGCCTGGGCTGGGGCTGCCTGTGCCTGGCGCCGGGGGACGCGCTGCAGGCTGGCTGGGCCGGGCCGCGGCGGCGAGCGGCCGGGGGAGCCGTGCGGGGCGGCCGGGCGAGAGCCGCGGCAGGTGACTGTGGGCTGGGGCAGCGGCAGGAGGAGCAGCGGCGGCGGCTGCAGCCGGCGGACAAGGTCTCGGAGCACATGCTGCGGCTCTACGACCAGTACAGCGGCGGCGGCCGGGCGGCGGCGCGGCCCCGGGACCCGCCGGCGCTGCCCGCGCCGCACCTCCGCCGCGGCAACACGGTGCGGGGCCTCCGCCCGCTGCCGGCCGGTGAGTCCGGGGCGCGGGGGTGGAGGGGGGGCCCCGCCGAGCCGGGGCTGCTGCGGGACCCGGCCCCGGTGCGGGAGCGCTGGCTGCGGGGTGATGCAGCGTAGCGCACGGGCTCCAGCCCGGCAGCGCCGGTGCGTTGGTGCCCCGGGGAGCAGCGCCGGCTGCGAGGCAGCTCTCACCGAGCCGTGGGTCCGTGCCCGGGGAACCTGGTGTAGGGGAGAAGGTGAGAAAAGGGTTAGAAAAGCGATGCCTCGTGCGGCAAGAGTCGCCTGTTTTGGGACGTAACGTTTACATTGTCTCCAGTGTTGAAAATACGGGTCTGTCCCTTCCACTCCCGTGCAGCGTCTCTGCCGCATGATGTCTGAGTACCGTATGAGGGAAGTGGCGTAATTAACGCGTCCTCTCCGGAGTCTCCTTTTATCGGTATTTTGCATGCATAGCTTCTGTTGAAACTGATTTGCATAGGATAGAGCAATAACACGGTCTGGCGATCCTTTAAACCATCTCCAGAGTGCCCGTTTTGAGACGGTGGTGACAGTACTGGCAATTAGGGGCAGTGGCAAATGAGTTTAGTTGAAGCATAGTTTGTGCACGGTAAATACTGCATCTCAGCACCTTTGGCAGTGGCACCGAGATCTCTCCGTGATTACAGACTGGCACGCGCAAGTAGATTTATGAAGACGTAAACTCATTTTTTATAAAGGGGGAAGGGGCGAGTATTTAACGCGGCAGCATCCCGAAAGAACTGTGTCCTGGCAGAAAGGGAAGGCGGCACTGTCTTGGCACTGCATCCCCCAACTCCACTGTTCTGCTTCTTGTGCATCTGACCTCTGAAAGGGCTTAAACGGAAGCGCCACAACCCAACCTTGACCCTTGCTGGGACACGCTTCCCAAATCCACTGCCCCCCAAAAACTTGCTGTCTGCGTGACAGCTGTCCTGCCGCACATAGTGGCCCGATTTGCCAGGCTGTTATTTTTCATTGCACTAGTGGATTGACCCAGAGGCTTTTTCATGGACAAGCATCTGTCAGTAAAACTGGGTGTTGTCTGGGAGTTTCAGGGACCTGCAGTGATTCCTTCCTCTCCCAGAAAACCCAGAGCCGAGTGCCAGACCTCCCTCAGGTTTCTTTGCGAGTCCTTGCTTCTGATTCTTCAAAGGCAACAGTGTCTATTACAGGATAGCTCTGCACAGAGATCGAATGCCGTGAGTAATTAAATGGCTTCGGTGTCTTAGCATTCAACCCTGCAAATGCTCTCCATCATATGTTACTGCAAGTGTTTCTGTCCACGAGAGAGGCTTTAGAGGCTAGAGGCGTAAATACTCTGGTTTTGGAGAACGGAGAGCTGGGACTACCCAGCTGCTGCTCCGACAGAGGAACTCTCTTGTCTTTCTAACATAACCCTTTTTTGCAGTGTAAAGTCTAATATACGTTGCTTTGTTCTAAAATAAGCAGTTCCCTCACTGAAAGAGGGGAAGATATAATTAGGGAAAAAAAAAGGGGGGGGGCTATAATCCCAGCAGAAAGATATTTGCTCCTTTAATCATATCTGATTAAAGATATTTATTGTTCTAAACCTAGAAGGCCTTTGGTTGAAATCCCATCTCTGTGGTCTTTCTGATTGCATTTATGCTCTCACTTGACATTGGGTGGCAGCAGTCCTATAAACACACTATTCACTAATCCCTTTCCTCCTCCTCCAATACTTTCACAGTTCAAGTGCCAAAGCAATAAATTGGAAGTGGTTATAAGCTTTTTGACACTTTTATAAGTGTTTATGCAAAATACTTAACCAGTTAGCTGTTGTCTTTCTCTCGCCATAGGCAGCAGCAGCAGCTCATTTTATAGGGTTATTGATGGCAGAAAAGTGCATTTCCAGAAAACCCTGAGATCAAATGTTCCTCGGGGCGGCGGGGGGAGTGAAAAGGCTTCATCTGGTTTCTGACTTCTTCCTTGCGCCCGGCTGCCTGGCCAGCCCTGCCGTGGAAACGTCACACCCACAGTATTTCCCTTTCGAGGTACTTTGTTTCCAGATCCTCTCCTCTGACTGTTGCACTCCTGGGTTGCTAATTTCAGTCTCCCACAGGCCTCCCCTCCTCCGTAATGTGGCTGCATTGGCTAAATTAATGAACTATGTTGCCATTATGCCTTCAGCACATTTTACCATCCCCGCTGCCAGCCCCTTCAGGAGGCAGTTTTTTGTCTTTCCTAAGAATCTGCCCATTTCTCCTGCATCTACAGCGAGATGCCTTGAAGGAAATGTTTAGTGATTTTATTTGCAGTCTAACCATACATCTTGCAATTTAATTGTGTATTTTTAGGAGAGAAACTGTGTCTTTTCTGCAACACAACTCTTAAATGTGGCTGTGAAACCTTTCTGTCCTCGCTTTTCCCCTGGGGGGCTTCTGGCTCTTCTGCAGCACCCAGGAAAGACCTTTCCCAGATCTCCCAGGTAACCCACCAGACAAAGTTTTGAGACCCTGTAAGTGTGTTGTGCGTTGAGAGCAAGAACTGGTAGGATTCGTTGAAATTTGTCCCTGTTTCTAGTCCAAGAAAAGTGGTGTTGCGTATGGCAGCTGCAGTCTCGCAATGGACAGCCAACAAGAAAGAACTAACGTGATTAATCAAAAGGAGCATCCTAACACCTGACAAATGCAAGTTTCCCTTTCCATGGCTCAGTCCTCTGAGGGGGCAGGGCGAGAGCTTCAGCCCGGCGTGAGCACCTCTGAAGCTTCCATCCTACACTGCCCTGAGATCTCTTATGCACCAGATATGACAGCTAGGCTGGATTATTAGTGGTTTGGGTTTTGGGCTGGGGGTTTTGCCTTTTGATTTTGATGGATGTTTGTGTGATCTTCCATTCAGGCAAATTTGTTTTCCGTTAATCTTGCTAAACTATCTCAAAACATAATTGTTCAGTTTGAGTCACTCAAAAAAGGAACCTTCGACACCAATGACAAAGCTGAAAGAAACCCCAGGCCCCAAATCCTTTACAAGTGAAGTAAGGATGTACATCATTCACAGTATATCTAGTTACATTCCAGCACTGCTCTCTCTCATTTCGTAACTGCTCTAATTTATCTCTGTGTATTTGAGTCAAAGGATGTTCAGCCTGTGATTTCTGTGGCAGCTCTGTCATTGTTGTGGGACGTTTCTGGGGTGACACTAGCAGCCCTTGTCTTGCTTAGGCCAGGCCTCACAGCGAGCTCTGCTTCAGTAAAAATCCTCAGGCAGAGCCTTTTCTGGTTCTTTACCTGTGGGTCCCATGACAATGAGTGGTTTTCCATCCCTTGTGACTCTAAAATGACAGCTAGGAAGACAGATACACTCAGGTTGGAGCCGAACACTTCAACGGCTCTGGCAAGGGTACTCTTAAAACTATGGTTGAGTCTGTGCATCAGTTTCTGCCCAGGACCATTCTTCTCTCCTGCCAGTTAGCGAAAAGGCTGAATGACCAGACCTCTAGCTGATAGAAATCTGCTTACCTTCAGCGTGTCCCGGAGAGGTGTGCTGATCCGCAGCTTCTGAGGCTCAGGATCTGGAGGAAAGATACAGCGCGGAATAAATAAAAGAGAGTGGAAAGATAAAAGCCTCAAACACAAGACTTTGAGTTTGCTTTTGAAAGCACTTGTAATCATAGCATTGCTAAAGGAACATGTCTTGCAAATGAGTCATTTAAAAAAGTCGACTTTAATTGGAGGGACCCTCTAATGATGTTATAGTAAAGCTATACAGTCAGAAATTACTTTAAACACTTTTTTATTGACTGAATTTCAAGTAATTTTAGGTATTATACCTGCCCCTAGGCCAATTCTTGTGGTTTAAGAACTATGTTCTCCTCCTTTTCAAAACACCTTTCTTTCCTTTGTTGTGGTACGAAATGCCCACGCAAACAGGGGAAACCAAGTACTGCACAGGGAAACCAGCTAGTCACCGGCCACCGTCAGCCTGCAAAAACCAGCAGGGGCCCAATTCTAGCCTCTGAGCTCTAGGAACATTAAGGGTCTGCTGTAATGAGAGCTTTAAAAAACATTCGGGCAGGAGACGGTGACGGTGTGGGGTTTTTTGGTTTTGTTTGGGTTTGGGTTGGGTTTTTTTGCTGTATGCCTATAAATAAAATGCGAGCAGCAGCATCCTGGTAGTTTTTAGGCAGAAAACTGTGAAGCTATGATTTGGGCAGGCTGGCTCCAAATCTGCAAACCATCTCTAAGGCAAATGGGCAGGATCTGTAGGTTTGGCCTCTCAGGACCAGATCCAGAATTTGAATTTTCTGGCTTCTCTTACCACCTGTCTCGCTGTAGTGTCGTGCACGTGGGTGACCTGTGCTCGCAGTCCCCAGTCAGTCACCGTTTCCAGAGCACATCACTTCACGTGTGAAGAGTTCTGGCACGGGGGGACAGAGCGTGCACGATTTGGTTTTCATACAGCTGACCCCCTGCCACCAGCTGAAGTGGAATTAGTCATGACTGTGAGAAGGAGCAGAGTTGGCTTTTTGTGTTCCCCTTCCCAGATTTGTGTACTTTATTGATGCAACCTCCTTACTTGCTTCACTTATGCTAGCTTTGAGTTTGATATTGTGTTTAGTTTTCAGACCTGCTGCGGTCTTTCTGCTTCAGATGTATAGAAGAGAGATCGTTTGCTCACTGTGCAGCACATGTACGATGTGCAATGTGCATATTTGTGGTTTGCGTATCATAAAATCCCCATGTAAGTTAGATCCTGAGCACGCACCGTCGCCGCTTCTTGGAGTTCTTTACTGAAGTAGCTGATAGCTTTAATCAGAGTGGTGGACTTTTTATGTATTAAGTTACTAGCTGCTATGACCTTATCTGCTTTGCTAAAAGAATATTAAAACCAGTTTGGTACAAAGTCCTGTGCTCTTTAAAAAGAGAGAACTGGATTCTATATTTTTCTTTTGCAAAATACTCAAATTGGTAAGGGGGAAGCAGCAATCAAGTAAGAGCAAAATTGGGAGAAAAGAAGAAATCTGGCTTCCAAATTTGTGTTCCTGTTCTGGAACCTTGTTCCCATTTCCAGCTCTGAGTGAACTTCTGTAGCTGGGCTATGAACCCATGAAAACAAAGTTTTACAACGGAAACACTGATACATTCTTAACTGTGCACTGGCACAAGGGCACCGCTTTAATATCTCATTTTAATGATGGCTAATGATGACTATATAACTAAATAGTCCTCGTTATTGCATCCTTTTTCACCCGTGGGATAGATTTGGCAGTCCATAAAAATGTCAGTGCATCCTGTACGAAGGTAAACACACCACATGTTAGCGGACCCGTTCCAGCTTATTGATGCCTGGAAGTGCCCCTCGTAACAGGAATATGTTCATGCCGGTGATGTCGGTCTCCACGGACCTGCTGCTTTTTCTTAAAATACCTTTTTAATGCCAGTAACAGGCAATCCATACAGCTGTGGGTTATTGCAGGAAGGTGAGGAAGCACGGGCCGTGCCTCTGAAGATTCAGCGGGTGCAGGTACGTCAGCTGTAGTGCTGTAAGCAGGGTTGCTTTCTGGTCTGATCTACTGGTAAATAAGCTGGCATCGTGATACCCCAGACAGTGGGGGACAGCACACCCTGACTTGGCATCTGGGTGACAGCCACCTGCGTGACAGAGCAAGGCTTTTCTGCTTTAGGCCTGGAGAGATGGTGCCTCCCCTCTCCCCCTGCCCTGGAGAGCTCTGTTGTCACTCGTGTAGGAGACTGGGGGAGCGACACTGGCCCGGTACAAGCTTTGCCACGGTGCTACTGGGGTCTGGGTTTCATTTGAGCACGGGGAGAGCACACAGTTGAATAATGACCTGCATACAGGCTGAGGAGGCCAATGAATCTGTAGCCTGTCCATTTAACTGCATGTACCTTCCAGATTGTACCTTACGTGAATACAATGAGATGTTCTCCTTGTCAAGTACCTTTCTGCCCAGCCCTGGCTGCCGCTCCAAAGCTCTGCACTGTAGAAGCAAGCAATGCTAACAGTGCAGCAATGCCACGTCTTACCTATTGCAATTCAAAAGAGCTCTGTAATGCAGAGCTTGGTCTTGAAAATTCCTCATGAGGCTGGCAGCGACGTACGGTGATCCGTTGAAGAGGGCCAGAGATTGCTGTTAAAATCTGGCCTCAGAGTATCTGGCAGGTAGCAGCGTATTCCTCGCATGTAGCTCTGTTGCACATTTTTCCTTCGCTCGTTTCCTCTTCTCCTCCTTACGTGCTTCGTTGCTGAGAGGTCTTCTGCACTTCCTATTTTGCACTACAGAAGAGCAAAGCTGAGTTAGCAGAACTCACCTTAAGTAAGAAAGAACTACAAGACTTAGCTTAAGTAGTGGTGCTTCGGTAGAAAAAACCTGCTGCTCGCAGACTTGGGAGGTGTATCCCGTGAGGCGGGGAAGTTACTGCTGCTGAAATCATACTGGGCTGCCACTGAATTGCCTTGTGTACTGCTGCAGGTGAGTGCAAGGGTTACTAAGTACAGCCGCTCGGAGAGGAACGTGCCAGGCAGTAAGGCGGCAGACCTGGCTGCGGGTTTGCTCCAGCAGCTGCCCGCGGTGCAGGGACACCCAGGGACTGTAAGATCTTCCCACTGCTGCTGTATCCCGAGCCAGCTCGGGCAGAGGATGAGCTTCTGTCCAGCATCCCTTTGAAGGGTCACATTTCAGTATCAGATCATTCCTTGTCTGGGCAACTAGCACAAAGAAAGCTGCTGTTTTCACCACTTTTGTTTCATATCGAAAATATAAGACAAAAGTGATGCCACGATCGTCTAGGGCATGGGTTTCTGGGCCTGTGTTTTACTTTTTTCACCTCAAAGCAGACCTTATTCTTCTAGACCGATACAGGGCTTTGTTGCAAGGAGATCTCGTTGCCTTTGAGATCTCAGAGGTCTTGTTATAGAGGGCAGACTGGCCAGAGGCCTTAGCTGCGCTTCGGCAGTCTGCCTCTTTCTACTGGCAGCTGAGCACTTGTTGATGAACTTCACCCTGCAGTTTGGCCCCCATTTAACACGGAGCTATTGATGGCAGCATCCTAGGAAATACCATTTACTGCACATGGGCAAGGTGTTAGAATTAAAGCCCTGCTTAGATTTGGCTTGGGTTTTTTGTTTGGGCTGCTTTGGAATTAGCGAGGGGGGAAATCAATCCATCAAGCTGTTGGTATGAGAGGAGTTGTCAATGTAAGTCATTGTAAAGACTAAAGTCTCAGCTCACATCAGCCAGTAAAACTTCACTGGTGTCAGCAGAGCAAGCTGCATGAGGCTCATGGAAACTTCCCGCATCACTGTAAAATTTGGTTAGATGCTACTCAATACTTCCCGAAAAGTTTAAACTGTGCTTCTGACCTCGGCTACTAGTTTAAACTACGTTGTCGTGGGGACAGATTTTCAGCAGTTTTTGTCCTCTGGATTTAAGGATGAAGTTTCATTTAAGTGAAATTAAATTTTCCTGAGGAAAAGGTGCATTTGTAGATA
This sequence comes from Nyctibius grandis, assembly GCF_013368605.1. Lineage (NCBI taxonomy): Eukaryota > Metazoa > Chordata > Aves > Nyctibiiformes > Nyctibiidae > Nyctibius > Nyctibius grandis. The sequence goes on from NC_090663.1 coordinate 88,092,138, forward strand.
CTGTAAAGCTGAATCTTCCCTGATTCGTCTGTCATTTTTGAGGGTAGTGACTAGCCTGGGGAATGCTTATTTCAGGGCATTGCTCACGTCTGAGAGTCGGGTATCGCTGTCACACGACGGGTGTGTTTGACACGGTGTTCCTAACCTGGGACAGAAACACACAGTTGGGTTTGTCTAAGCCAGAAGCCAGCAAAGCCCGTAGACATCGGCGCTGGCCGCTAGTAACTGGTTTCAAGATGATTTTGCGGACTGAATGATGGGGAAACTCTTCAGAGCCGTTTGAGCTCGGAGGTCATTGAGCGAGAAGACAGCACCACCTACCGCGAGTGCTTGGTCTGGGCTCTAGAGTTAACCACGGAGAGTGGCTTCTCGGGTTTTGCTTTTCATCACAACTATGTATTCCTCCTGTGTCTGTTTCACACCATCTAGGGTTTCCTCATAAACAAAAGCAGCTTGTTTTGTGTTCCACTACGATATGCCAATTTAGAACAGGCAGTATTTGTTAAGTGGAATTCTTATTAAAAATTAAAATCAAAACTTGTCATTCAACATAGAACAGCGATTCAAATAACTTCTTTAACAGGTGCTCGTGAGACATCATAAATTCTGGTTCCTAAGACTGATGTACTTAGTGCTCTGCCAAATTACATATTAACCTGATTATATTAGTGATTGCAAACCAAGCAGAGGTCAGGTCCTCGTGTGTGCTTAGTACCAATGTAATAAACAGCTGGGTTTGGCTTGAGGAGTTAAAAGAAGGATCGAATTCGAAGAAAATCTAGTTCCCCAGGCATAAGTAATAACGAGAAATTGGATGGGTTTGGTACGTCAGTTTTCAGCTATTGGGAGTTTACCTCTGTGATCCACTGTCCGGCTGGGCTGAATGGATGAACAAGGGTGTCTGCCATGAACGATTTGGCCTTTTTTCCCCTCTGTTTCACTGAGAAAAGCGCATGTTGTTTTTTTCCCTAATTTAATGAAGCTATTCATGTGATGTATTAGGGAGAGGGTTCTGTCTTTCTAGTGAGACCAATTCCTGCTTTTTTAATGTATTGGTTAGAATGTTGATGAGAAAGAAAAGTTTAGAAGAAGAAGCCACTTAGATTGTTGGGGTGGGGATGGAGAGGCAGAGGGTGAATAACAGTCTTTTGCTGGGCTTCTCTAAATGGCATTAGTAGTTGGGATATCACAGGCTGGAAGCACAGAATGTCACCCAGAACATAAAGCCATCAAAATCTTTGAAAGATCAGTACTCTAAATGATGTTTTCACTTGCTTGGGCAGGGGACTTACTACAGTGTTTTGAGGGTGGAAGCAGGGAGGCTGTTCTTCCCTAGTCCATGGGCCTCTCTGTGCTTATCATTGCTTGGAATAAAAAAAAAAAAGGCAAAACCTTTGCAAAATTCTGTAAACTATAACTTCTCTTCAGCCTCCAGAGAGGGTTTTGACATGCCATGATGTCGAAGAAGCATTTAACTCCGTGTTCCCTTGTTTTCCTAATGTGTTGGGCTGTTTCCAGCCCTTTGGGGGGCTGCAGACCATACCTTTGCTTTGCTGTATTTCACTTTTCCATGCAGCCTGGTTTTATGGCTCTCAATAGCACTTTAACATTTGGGTCTGTATTTCTCTCACTCTGAAGGACAGATGTAACTGCAGTCCAAGCAGGAAATTTTAAACCAAAAATTAAACCGTAGCCCCAAGCCTTTCTGTTGCACCCTACAGGGGATTCAAGTAGTCAGCCGTCTGTTCTCGCAGATCAGCCTGTGTCAGGAGTGTATCTCTGCGTTTGTGCAAGATACCTGTGGTTAGGCTGACTTCTCTAACTTCACAGCTAGGGGAAACCCCACTGTCCCCTGCATCCCCCTCCTAACCGGGACAGTAACATCCCGACCGTGAAGGAGGATTGTCCTTGGCTTGGTTCCCTCTGCACAGAAGCAAGTGGGTGCGTTTTGCCACCACCTCCCCCCCCAAAACCAAGACATTCTTTTGGTTATTGGGGTTTCTCTAGTGCTGTCTGCCTGCCTTCAGCTGTACTAGTAAACACATTCTAACTGGCATGAAAATTGATGAAATGTCCTAAGTGGAATGACTACATTTACCCAGTGTAATTGAAGCAGTCCTGGGCCTGATTATTCTAGAGGGAAACTTCAGTTGTGATTAGTGTCTGACGTAGCCAAAAGGCTGTCAGACAGGCACGTGTGTCTTTAGCTCATTATAAGTGAGGACAGGGCAGCCATAGTCACCTAAGTGCATTTTGAGGGGGGGGGGGCTGGAAATGTTACAGAAAGAGGAAGACAAAAGAGCGAAACTTTCCTATGGCATTGTTCAGATTTCTGGATGATAAAGTCTTTAGCGTGCCAGTCACAGAGCTGTGTTCCTGTGACCTAGTCTGTTTCCTGAATTCAGAGGAGCAGTGGGAAAAGTGTGAGTATTTCTGGATGGAGATACAAGGAAGTCAGATTGAAAGTGTGTGATTTATGGTCACAAGTTTACCAGCTTGGTTATGTTTCTGAGTAGTGGCCTAAACCTGTTCCCACAGCACTGCCTGAAAATTTCCCGTGCACTGAATGTATAACCTAGAAAGCAACGCGCTCGGCCCTTTCTCTGTAACATGTTGAAATGCCCATATTCTTATCTAAGTATTTCTTCTTCTAGGGAGCCCTGAAAGCCAAGAGATGTACGTTTTTAACTTGACATCACTCACCGAGTCTGAAAACATCTTGTCAGCTTCGGTGTATTATTATATTGGTGATCTGCTGCATGCTAAGTGGAACTGTTCCCAGTCCAGAGGCTGTTCTCGTCACGAGCACAGGAAACCTGACATTCAGGTACATCTTTCAGTTTGGACCTTTCCTTCTGTTGGGAACCAGACTCGGAGCCTGGGACATTTCCTCATAAATGTCTCCACTGCTTACCAGGATGTCCTTTCCTGGCAGTGGAAGGATATCACTCAGCTCCTGCATGATGCAAAACAAAACAATGAACTCCTGATCAGTGTGAAAATGTCTCTGACCAGCCATTACCCCTGGAAAAGGGCACCTTCTCGCTGTGAGCCCTACATTCTGATTTATGCCAATGATTCTGCTATTTCAGAGCCAGAGAGTGTTGTCTCTAGTTTGCAAGGGCACCGTCATCCACTGGCAAGGGTCTTTCCCAGGCCAGAAAACCACGCGAGGAGCAGCACCGGGAGGCGGCGGCGAAAACGCTCCACGGACGTCCTGTTGCCGTTGCAGAATAACGAGCTTCCAGGAGCCGAGCACCGGTACAAGGAGGATGAGCAATGGGAAGACAGAAAGCCCTACAAAACCTTCCAGCCACGGTTAGCAGAGAGGGCAAAGAGTAAGAAAAAGCAGAGGAAGAATCATCACCAGAAGAGCCAGACTCTGCAGTTCGACGAGCAGACGCTGAAGAAGGCGAGGAGGAAGCAGTGGAACGAGCCAAGGTACTGTGCCCGGCGCTATCTCAAGGTGGATTTTGCAGACATTGGCTGGAGCGAGTGGATTATTTCCCCTAAATCCTTCGACGCCTATTACTGCTCAGGGGAGTGCCAATTCCCGATTCCAAAGGTACGGTCTTCATTGATTCTTTTGCACTGTCTGTTACTGTAAACCATGCGTTTTCTTTCCTGCATCAGTAAAAGGCTGGTCACCTGTTATGTGTTCGGATCTAGTAAATAAGTGGTATCTTTGTCTTGTGCTCCAAGGAGCAGTGGTTAGAACAGCTAGTAAAAAGACAGGCTTGTAAAGGTAATTAAAAAAATATTGCACTGTATTAGTTTTTTGTCCAGAACCCAAATTGCCATAAAACATTTCCTGAATAGCGCTTACGATATGTGAACTCGTTATTAACCTGTTTAATAAACATAATGCAAGCCAGATCCAGAAAATTGCTTATTAGACAGTAGTAGTTACGCCCCGAAGGAGTCTCTGCTGCCAGATCCACGCTGGGGTCAGCATAGCACGCTCTAGGAAAAAATGTTGTGCCTCGTGAGGCATGACTGTCACAGTGACGGAGAGACTCTGTGGAGCTGTAGGAGCAGTTGGGACGCTCTAAGTGTGATCAAGAGAGTCAAGTGAATCACTTCTGTGGCAGATCAGCTGGATCCGAAAGCACTGGATCCCGGCCAGCTGACTTCTGAAATGTCCTCTGGTTTTTATGAGATTGTTGCATGTGAGTAGCGAGAAAGGGTGATGGGCTCAGAGCCCTGTGACTTAGATGGATGAACTCAGCTCCTTAAAAACAAACACTCAATGTCATTATTAGCAGCACGGACCCCCCTGGAGTCTAGCGAAACCTGGAAGTGGGATGCGGTATTGGAGGCTGGCCTAAAATGAGGGTTACGCACAAGTAACGCCTACTGGAAATGTCAGTAAAGGTAGGGCTTCTGGCCTCGCTGTAACCTCACGTTCAAGAGTCTCTCTTCCTGCCACGGTGAACCCTTAGCAGTTAGTTCAGAAATTTACGTGGCATTTCAGTGGCTTAAGGACCCAAGGGAGTCACCCTTTGCAAATGACAGGTGGAGAAATGTACCAAAGGGGATGGAGCCCAGAGACAGAGAGCTGAGGAAGGCAGGAGTCTCTCTTTGAAGGAAGAGATTACTTACCTGACTGCCTCCAACTGCAATGGCAGGCTTTCAGATCAAAGGGAAAAATGAAAGGGAACAGGAAGAGAGAGAGCCATTACCTTTGAATACATTGCACTGGGCCTTTTACTTCATTGTTGATGGGCACTATGCTCTGTCAAACCAGTAACTCAGCACACAGGTCAGAGATTTTAAAAGCGCTGGGCCTGGGCTCTTCCATTCTAACTTTAAGGACACATAAGTTATAAAAATGCCCGTTGTATCTCTCTGCTTAACACTCGGTTAGCGTTTCCAGTTGTAGCATTAGTTATAAAAGCGTCATCCCAACCATAAAAGAGTGTTGCTCTGTTTTTTGTTTAGGAGAAAATGGTACCTGATACTTAAACCAGAAGAGTTCAAGTACCTCAGTTCAAAGGAGTGCAAAAAAAAAAGTGTCCGAGGCAGATACTTAACAGTTAAGACTGATTTTTCCAAAAGCAAATCGTCTCTCATCGCAGCAACACTGCCAGCTGCACATTGGGCCCAAATGATCTTGTTCCATATATTTCTCGGTGGCATCTGACTGAGCATATTGAACTGTGTGATTCCCAGGCTCCGTGTGTAAGAAGAGCTCTAAAAAGCATTGTTCAAGTTTCACTCTTACAAAAACCAAAAGCCTTTGGCTAAAAACTGCATCTTGTGCATTTTTCACGCTCGCCTGTCTTCCGTACAGATGCTTGGATTTGGAAGGGTTGGGGGGTTCAGAGGTAAAACTTGGCTACCTTTTCATTTCTATGAATATGTTCATTTTTATTTTTATGAGTGTATTAATGTATTCTGGTTCTGTGAACAAATACAGTTACCTCACTGGTCAGATTCGCTTTTTGTGCACATCAAACCAAAGTGTGTTCCTATGTACATGAGTATAAATCCAGGAAACTTTGTCCTTTGGAGAAAAATGTCACCTTAATAGGAGGTGCGACTGACATGGGATTTGGGGCTCAGTTACTCAGCAGTGTCGCTGTACTACAGATGAGAGGTGATTTGGTATGGAAGAAGGAGCAAAACAACCTGACCTTGCACGAGAGCAAACTGGAACAATTAGCATCGTGGTGTAAAGCACTTCTCTAATCTGTACGCGTTTTATCCGCTCGTGCTTACATCCAGTGGCCGAAAGAACCAGACCAGATGAGCATTCCCTGCTGCTGGCTCAGGGCAGCTACGGTGACAACTGGAAATGGTCGAGTAGAAGACCCATTTTACAACTAGTCCCCCGTGGAGTTTCCACAGGGCCCTTCTTCAAAAAACTGTTTTATTCCAGAGTATGTGGGTCCATTGTAACATGTGTGCAGTTACATCTTCTGCTGTGTCTTTCTCTTGCAGGCCTTGAAGCCATCCAACCATGCCACCATCCAGAGCATAGTGAGAGCCGTTGGGGTCGTCCCAGGAATTCCTGAGCCTTGCTGCGTTCCTGACAAAATGTCTTCTCTTAGTATCTTATTCTTTGATGAAAATAAAAATGTCGTTCTTAAGGTGTACCCCAACATGACAGTGGAATCCTGTGCATGCAGATAACATCTTGGGACACCCTTTTGAAATGCTGAGGTGACACTTGCTGGTTGGGGGGGTGTTTCATGATACCTACTTTTCATTTGCACTGCCAATGCATTTCCTTTGGACTAAAAATTTTTAAAAAAAAACAACAAATCCAAAAACAGAGGATGGAAATGGAATGGATTCCAAACAGCAGTTCCAAGGAAAGTGAGGATACGAACTTCATTCACCTCTGAATCTGACCATGCCACAAGTCTTGGCAATGGGGACTGACTGTTTATGGTGAAATCAAGAGACGAAAGAGGAATTTGCAGAAGACTCTTCAAGATTTTTGAGACTGCCAGAAGGACATACTGATCTATTTTTGTACAAGACTTTGGAAGCAGCAGTAGCTGTTAATTTTTGTCTCTGTTCTTATGGTGACTCATGGGGAGGGAGATCAGAAATATATTATTCTGCATTTTAAAGCTAAGCTTTCTGCCTTAGGTTATTGAGTAGTGCAGCAAGGAAGAAAAACAAATCTGACACCCTAAGAGCCTTAGATAATCCAACTTAGACATCTATCTCCTTGGTATGACATGTCACCAACTGCACGTGTGTATTCATTTTCATTGCTGCATTCTTAGTAGTTCAGCTTATTAGTTGTCAGTGCCCTCAGTCAGAAGAGCACAACACACAGTACTGCTGCGTGCATAATTGTGGTGTCTCAAAAGCAAAGACACTTCTTCCATGCCACTATGGAAACTCAGCAGGCCAAGGGGTAAGAAAGATTGACACTCAGTGAAGCGGCTGAGTGACTTGTTCACAACACATATTCTAGAACATAGCTGCAAATAATCTATGAGGAAATCATGGTAGTTGATTCCTGACGTGAAATTATTTGGTGCATAATTCTTATCTGTAGGCCTTCACTAGGATTATTTGATCAAAACTGCCTCTGGTTGGTGAGTTTTGATTGTTACATTAATCAGATAGTAGGTTGTTCTTTTTTCTTATCTCAGTTCGCTTCTACTCTGAAAATCACATTTGTTGTACCTATGCTGTCAATTTAAGATTTCTTACTAGCAGGTTTTGCACAATAAAAACACGAAACATTCTGTCAATGACTTTATCCACCAAAAAAGTCACTTGAGAAACTACAAGCAGGAAAGAAAACATCTATGCAGGCACAGCTGCAAAAGGTTTGTTCTGTTACGGAGTAAATGTTCACAGAAATACTTTAGACAGAAGTCGGGTTCCATTTCCAGCAGCACGATCTATAGAGGATTATGTTTTTTAAAGGACTTTTGGCTGGTGAGAGCGGTGTTTTAGTTCACACTAAGAGTGAACATCAAACAATGTTTTCCATAAGTTACCTTCATAACTGACTGTCTGAAATAGTGTGTTTAAAGGGCAAATATTCATAGAAAATATGTTAATTCCCCATCATCATGAGAGTTAAATCTCTACTTTGGAGACAGCAATTCCTCAGCATATTGAAAGTGACAAGTTTTCCTACGAAGGTGCCTTTTTGCGGCTATTTGAGGCTAGTTCAAAGGCTTGGTCATTGGTTTTTGTATTTGGTCACCGGTGCTGTTGTGTTTAACAACCTGCGCCTGTGCAAGAGTGTGAGAGGTGCAGAGGTGGAATAGGTAGCCTAGGGATCCTTTCAGCGATTGCTTTTTACCTGCACAAAGTCTCAGTGGAAGCTAACAGGAGTTTAACTTAAAAAAAACCCAACACCCACACCGATTAGTCCCAGATGCAAGTTACGCTTCCCCTGCTCGCACAGCATACCCCTGCAGGCAGAGTCCCAGAGTGCCACCGAATACATGTTATTGGCTCCAATTAAGCAACAGATTAGCACAGCCATCTAACGCGGTTGCTGTGTGGTAGGATTCCAAGAGCAGCGTATTGCCTTGAAGGTTCTGTTCCCTGGAACTGGAGAAGTCTCTAGAAATGGAGAAAAGTGCCATCTTCCACATCTAGGAGCAGAACTGCCCCCAAAACCAAGCAGTAAGCATGAAGCTGTGCACCTCTAGATCAAGGTTCATTTGATCCACTTCCATATGCAGGAGAAAAGTCAGATATTCTGTATGCAAATCGGATGGACTTGAAAACAGGAGGAAGAAAGCTGTGCTTTTCTCCTGGCTGAAAAGACAGGGGGTTGTGGACAACCACGACCTTTTCATGGCTGCGTCTCGGTAATGGAAAAGAGCCCGTCTCTGGTGTGGAGCTGGGCGGGCTCCTGCCTTGCCTTGGAGGTCAGGCAGAAGTAGTCATGTGCAGAGGCTGCACGTACCATAGGGCTCACCCTTTAATCCGCTGTCCCACCCTTGGGGCCAGTGTCATTAGGACGCATGGGGGATGCCACTGGCTAAGCCGATGACAGGCTTGGATTTTCAGTAGACCTCAGGCCCTGCAAGCGCAGATGCAGCGGTTTCTGATGGTTGTCCTTTGTAAGAGCTGCGCAGGTAAGTCCATCACTTACACAGTTCAGCGTGACAACGGCTGCTGTTAAAAAACACACAAGCTCAAACAATAAAATCTCATCTTCAGTTTATAGAGAGCTTGTGGAAAATACATTTCATAGAGCTTGACAAGGCAACCTCAGCCTTGTGCCAGGGCGTCCCGTCCCCTTGTTCGAGGGGAGCTGGCTGGTGCAGTGCTGCACTCTTACTGCCAGAATCATTTCCTTCACGGTAGTTTTGAGGGTCTTGAGGTGTTCACCTCGTGGCCGGAGCAGAAAGGTGGGAGCTGCTCAGTAGCCCCCAAGGGCTGGATTTCTCCACGCGTCACCCCATGCTCGGACTAAAGCGCATCAGCGCCGCCGCTTTTTAAATGTCCTTTCCGTGCCCGCTTCTTAACAAAAAAAAAAAAAACAAAAACAAAACAAAAAAAAGCGGTGCTTTAAACGGGGCGCGGGGGCGGGCGGGGGCGGGTCTCGGGGCGGGGCGGAGAGGGCCGCACAAGAGCGGCGGCGAGCGGCGCGGGCGGTCGCGAGTTTCGTTCCGGTCCGCGCGGCGTTGGCGGCGGCTCCGCGTCGGAGCAGGTGAGGGGCCGCGGGCGCGGCGGGTTTGGGAGGGGCGATTCTCCGGTCGGGGCGATCCCCCGGTGGGGTCCGAGCTCTGCGCTCCCGGGGCTGGTGGGGGGGCGCGGAAGCGGCCCCGGGCCGAACGCTGCCCCGGGCTCGCCGGGGGGGTGTTGGGGCCGAGCCCGTGTCCGGGCGGGGGGGAGCAGGGGCAGCCCCGTCCGGCTCTCAGCTGCTCGGTATTGGGGCCGGGCAGGCTCTGCCGCTGCCGGCGCGGGGGGGCTCCGGCGGCGCCGGGCGGGTCCCGGTGCCCGCACGGGGGGGGGGAAAGGTCCGCGGCTGCTGGCGCCAGGGGCGGTCGTGGGGGCGGGCGGGGCTGCGCTCCCGGGGCGGCTGGGCCCTGCTCCCCGTGGGGGCTTTTGGGCCGGGGGGGGGTTCGGGGGGCGGGCGCGGCGGTGCAGGCGATGGCGGCGAAGTAAAGCCTGCGAGAGCGCTAGCAAAGCGCCGTCCGGGCTGCGGTGGTGCCGCCCCGCAGAGACGTGGGGCCGGACCCTGCGCGGTTCCCGAGCGCTCCCCAAAAGTGCCCGTGGGGCGCAGGGGGCGCAGGGCTGCGGGGTTGCTACAGCCCCCCCCCCCAGCCCTCGGTGTCGCAAGCTGAGGGGGTCAGAAAGCAGGCGGGGTGAGCTGCTTGGGGGCCCGAATAACGGAGGCCAGGTGTTGTGTTCGTGGGGCTCGAGGACAGGCTCGCGCGGCTGATTTGGGGGGCTCAGGAGCAGAGGTGAGCGGTGCGTTTTCGGGAGGTGAGAGAGGGGACTCGGTGGTGTGGTTTTGGGGTCGGCAGCAGAGGCGGAGCGCTGCGTTTTTGGGGCTGGAGAGCAGGCTCGGCAGCTGGGTTTTTGGGCTCGGCAGCGGGCGCTGCGTGAGCTGGTTCGGGGCCCAAAAGCAGAAGGTAGCTCGGCCGTTTGTGCCGGGGAGCGGGAGGGCGTCGGGGGGCCGCGTGGGAAAGCGTCGGGTGGGCAGGGTGCGTGGACGTTGGCCGGAGGCGGGGGTCCGGTCCCGTCGGAGCCCGAAGTTCGGGGAGGCCGGCACGCAGCGGGCCGTCGGAGCCGAACGTGCGAGGTGGTCTCCGGGGGCCAGGGTGCTTTTCAGACCCTGTACGCCCTCTTTGAGTCTCGCTCTTCTTTGCGCTCCACTTTAGAACGGATATTAACTAAACCATAATGCAAACTAATCCGTATTTATATGACGTACAGGTATGAGGCTTTATAGGAAAAGCGCCGACGTGACGGCGATTGATTTCGGACCTTGCCGCAGCCGGGCTGAAGGAGAAGGAGCCGAAGCGAAGCGGGGCTTCAGCGCGGAGCTGGAGCTTCGATTAGCCGGAAGCGGAGGGAGCGGGAGCCGCAACGAGACGGGGGGGCGTCCGCCGTCCGGAGCGAGCAGCGGGGAGGTGAGTTGCCCTCCTGCCGGCGGGGAGCCCGGCCTCTTCCCTGGGGGACCGAATCCGCGCCTCCGTCTGCGCGGAGGGTCTGTCGCGGTCCCCTTCCCGAGGGCAGAAGCGAGGGGCGGCCCCCGGCTGTGCCGGGGCAGCCGCGCTGCGAGGGGGCTCGGGCGAGGCGGCGGCGCCTCCCCGGTACCTGGCAAAGGGGAGAGAACCCGTCCGGTGGGAGCTCCCGGGGCGCGCGGCCTGGCCCCGCACGGCCCCGCTGGCAGAATCCTCCCCCGTCCGCCGGGTGCGACAAACAGGTTCATTTTCTGCCTCTTTTTTTTTTTTTTTCCCCAGCGTCGCCTTCTGCGTCACACGAAGAAAATCCTGCGCGGTCGATTCCGCTCGCTGCTCGGGTAATGGCGCGTCCGGGGCCGGGGGAGCGGGCAGAAACGTTCTGGAGTTCGAGGACCCTCCAGGTACTCCACGTCAAACCCAGAGAAAAGGTAAACTCGCAGAAAAGCTGGTGGAAAACTGCAGTTAAGAGAGCACGCCCCGTTCCCGAAGCGGTGCCTCGGTAGTTAGGAGAGTTTTCCTTTCCGCTAAAAGAAGGAACTTTCGCCCCGGATAAACGAAGGGCTGCCCGTTACGTTCTTTGGGGTCAAGCGTTTGTCCTCTTTGCTCCTGCTAATTGTACGGGCGAGTTGGAAATAGCCTTTTATACGCACGACTAGGATTTTGAGTCGTACGTGGCGTCAGCAGAGTTAACTGCTGAGCACCTAGATGCCGGTAGAAACGTAATGAGCGGAAGATGATGGAAACGGATGTTTTAACTTGATTTTTATTCCGTGTTTGTTTTATCGTTGCTTTTTTTGCACAGAGGCGGTTTCCCAGGACAGACGGGTAGCCGCGCCGTAAGAAAAACGTGCGACGCGGGACGTCCGGGGCGAGGAGCGGCGTCCTAGAGTCGCGTCTGGGGTGGCAAATTCCGTTCAAGAAAATTGGCAGAGTCTGGTCTCTAGGTTTGCTGATTCTTTATTGAAGCGACTCAGAGTTGGACCAGCCCCGCAGCGAATGGTACGTGACTCAAATTCGCTACCGGTGTATGTAGAAACTAATAAGTCATTGCATGGCAGACTTCTCCCGAGCTTCTGTTAAAATTTCACCAGCTATGTCAATTCCTCTTTCTTCCTTTGTCCAGAGCGCACAGAAGCCCGTTCTTCTCCGTCGGCCAGCGGATCTTGATCTTATGGTTCCGCCTGGGCTCCGGTCAACGCCCCATCCTCGATGTTCTGGCCGTGGTCAGCGTCCCGTCTCGACCAGCGTCTCCTAAGTATTAACCTAAACCGAGTGAAGTCTAAGTTGTATAATAAGTTCTGTTTAGAACCTTATTTCTACTAATTCTTATTTGTAAGTATTTGCGGCCAGCGGAAAAGAATGCAGGGACTCTGGGATCAGAGGGGGCGAGGGGGGAAAGCCCTGAGGCTCCTTTATTGTTATTCTAGTGGCCTATTGAAATGCTACAGTGCAGGGAGGAGGCAGTTTGAGATAACGTGGACATCCATTCACGTGCTAAGCGCTCATCCCCCCCGCTCTGGGAAGAGCCGCAGTGCTGTGGGCTCAAGCCATCAACGGCCATTCCTTGTTTTCAGTTCTGTGTTCAGAACCGCCCTTGAACACACGTTTACTTCTTTCCTGCCTCAAAGGGCGCCCTGAACTGCTCAGGGCTCCTTTATCTTAAAAGCGAGCGAGAACTATTCTCGGTGCCGCGTTCCCACGCGAATGCTCTGCTCCGCAAGTAAAGCGCGGCTGTTTGCGGGCTGCTGGCCTTCCCCGAGTATTCTTTTAAGGTAAAAAAGGTTAAGCGTGCATCCTTTTTACTAGAATCCTCAGAAATTAATCCTTGTAGGCCTACTTCTTAGCTACTCATTAAGCTTTGCCTGACGATGGGTTCAGTCATAGGTCAGGATTGTACGAAGGAGCTGTGAGAACTACAATCGCGGATTGCGAAAGCCCACCCGTGTTTGTCAGAGAGACTAGTATTTATGATTCTATTCTGAATTCTTTTTCACCTCTGTTGATTCTTATCTGCTTAATTCACGAGAACTTGTATGACAACTTATGTGAAAATTTGTACGACAGCTTTTGCGTTAGGAACGTGTTGAAAACGGCGTGGGCGAGTCTCGATGCCGATGTTAAGCGTTGAAACCGCTGGGGCTTTTAAAGGATGCGTTGTATTTCCAGCTGACCTGTTTACCTAGAGTCCTCCTCTCGCTCAGGTGCTCTGCCGGCTCTTGTTCTGACTGCGTCCGTCTTCTTTCTTCCGTGCTGCCGTTTGCCCGTGCCGGGGTGTAATTTGGGATTTCTGTTTTTCAGCTGCGCTGTCGTAAGCGTGTCGTGAGGCTCGGCGGCTGCCCCCGGCGCAGGTTTGCCTGCAGGTCGTCGAGCGTTTGCGAGGGTGAGGGGCCAGCGCCGTGTGTGGACTCTGGTGGCTGTGGGTGCAGCGGGTGCCCCTCAGGGGCGGCAGCGAGGGGCACGTGGTTGCGGGGGGGGGGGGCTGTCCGGGGCCAAGAGGGGCTGGGGCATCGGTGGCCCTGGGGAGCCCGTCCTGGCTCAGGAACGGGGCGGGGGGGGGGGGACACACACGTGGCGGAGCGATAGCCGCGGCCCCGACCTCTGGCCCTGTGCCGTGGGGCAGCTGCCAGGCTGCGGGACAGGGGCCGGGGGGGGGCAGACATTTGTAGGGGGGGGCTGCCTTCCCTTTATTGTTCTAGCAGAGCTCCCCTTTTTTTGGGGAGGGGGCGTGTAGACACGTAAACGGCCTTGCTAAAGTAAGGAGGTGGGGGTCAGGGCTGTTTCCCTCATTTAGTGCCCTTTTTTTGGGGTGAACAAAAAGCGGGGAGACGCCGGGGTGGCGCTGACGTCGTTCGGGGCAGCTGAATGTCACCGATGCGGGGGCAAGGATGCAGTGGAGGAGCAGGTAGGTGTGGCGGGGGGCATGTGTGTCTGGGGGGGCGGGTGGGTTCCCCAAAGCAGAGGGTGTCACGGCGTAAAAATAGCGAGAATGGGTGGGAGAAGCGAGGGAATGGCGCGCCCTGGTGTCCGGGGTGCGGTACTGCGGGCGGGGAGCCGCGCATGCGCGGTGGGGGGCTCTGGCCGCGCTCGGTGCCGCAGCCGTCGCTTTTTCCATTTGTCCATCCCCGTTTTAGTTTTCGGGGCCTACTTTTTAATTTTCTCCTTTTCTTAATCGCGGTTGTTTTTAAGAATGGCTCTCGGCGGCTGCGTTTTAGTTGGCCGCCGCTGTTTTTGCCGAGGGAGCGGTGCTTAAACGGGGCGCGGGCGGGACAGGAGCGGGGGGGGGCGTCTCCTGGGCAACCGCGCATGCGCAGTGGGCGGCTGTGGCCGCTCAGTGAGTGCTGGCAATGGGCGGGGCCGTGTGCCCGTGGGGGCGTGCCAGGGGCGGGGTGTGCTGCGGAGCCCCGCCCCGAGGGGCTGGGCGGGGGCGTGATCTGGTTCGGAGCCCCGCCCCGAGGGGCGGGATATGGGCGTGGTCTAGTGCGGAACCCCGCCCCAGGGGCGGGGTACGGGCGGGGTCCCCTGGGCTGCCGCGCATGCGTAGTAGTGGGAGGCGCTGGCGGCGCCAAGTGCTGCCACCCTGTGGGGAAATTTCGGTACTGCAGCCGCCGCATTTTTTGTTTGTTTTTTGCTTTTTTTTTTTTCTTTCCTCGCCCTGCTCCGCTTCACTTTCCCGGGGCTTTTTTTTAAACTTTCTCCTTCTTTTCTTAATCACGGTTGCTTTTAAACTTTTCTGTCTACTTTTATCCCGTTTGCTGCCTTTATTTCGCCGTCTTTTCTGTTACTAATTGGTCTTTCCTCGGTGGCGTCGCTTTTTAAATGCTCTTTCCGTGCCCGCTTCTTTTCCCGCTCCCTGTCCCTATTTTTTTTTTTACCGCGTCTTGCCTCTCCTCGGTGCCGTTGCCGTTTAAAAAGTCTCTCGGCGGCTGGGTTTTACTTCGCCGCCGGTTTTTTTTGACGAGGGAGCGGCACTTAAACGGGGAGCGGGCGGGAGCGGGGTCCCCGGGGAAACCGCGCATGCGCAGTGGGCGGCTGTGTCAGTGCCGGGAGTGGGCGTGGCCGTGTCCCTATGGGGGCGTGCCAGGGGCGTGGTTTGCTGCGAAACCGCGCCCCGAGGGGCGGGGAAGGGGCGTGGTCCCGTGCAGAGCCCCGCCCCGAGAGGGTGGGCGGGCGGGGCGTGGCCTCGTGTGGAGCCACGCCCCGAGGGCGGGATAGGGGCGTGGTCTGGTGCGAACCCCCGCCCCAGGGGCGGGGTACGGGCGGGGTCCCCTGGGCTGCCGCGCATGCGTAGTAGTGGGAGGCGCTGGCGGCGCCAGGTGCTGCCACCCTGTGGGGAAATTTCGGTACTGCAGCCGCCGCTTTTTTTGTTTGTTTTTTGCTTTTTTTTTTTTTTCTTCCTCCTTTCCTCGCCCTGCTCCGCTTCACTTTCCCGGGGCTTTTTTTTAAACTTTCTCCTTCTTTTCTTAATCACGGTTGCTTTTAAATTTTTCTGTCTACTTTTATCCCGTTCGCTGCCTTTATTTCGCCGTCTTTTGTGTTACTAATTGGTCTTTCCTCGGTGGCGTCGCTTTTTAAATGTTCTTTCCGTGCCCGCTTCTTTTCCCGCTCCCTGTCCCTATTTTTTTTTTTACCGCGTCTTGTCTCTCCTCGGTGCCGTTGCATTTTAAAAAGTCTCTCGGCGGCTGCGTTTTAGTTCGCCGCCGCTTTTTTTGCCGAGAGAGCGGCGCTTAAACGGGGCGCGGGGGCGGGCGGGGGCGGGTCTCGGGGCGGTGCCTGCGCGAGCGCACAAGAGCGGCGGGTCCCGGCGCGGTCGGTCGCGAGTTTGGCTGCGGTGCGCGCGGCGTTGACGGCGGCACCGCGCCGGAGCAGGTGAGGGGCCGCGGGCGCGGCGGGTTTGGGAGGGGCGATCCCCCGGTCGGGGCGATCCCCCGGTCGGGGCGATCCCCCGGTGGGGTCCGAGCTCTGCGCTCCCGGGGCTGGTGGGGGGGCGCGGAAGCGGCCCCGGGCCGAACGCTGCCCCGGGCTCGCCGCGGGGGTGTTGGGGCCGAGCCCGTGTCCGGGCGGGGGGGGAGCAGGGGCATCCCCGTCCGGCTCTCAGCTGCCCGGTGTTGGGGCCGGGCAGGCTCTGCCGCTGCCGGCGCGGGTCGGGCAGCGGCGGCGGCGGGTCCCGGTGCCCGCAAGGGGGGGGGGGGGGAAAGGTCCGCGGCTGCTGCCGCCGTTGGGAGGGGGGTCCCGGGAGCCGGCCGGGCGGGGCTGCGCTCCCGGGGCGGCTGGGCCCTGCTCCCCGCGGGGGCTTTTGGAGCTGGGGGAGGTTCGGGGGGCGGGCGCGGCGGTGCAGGTGATGGCGGCGAAGTAAAGCCTGCGAGAGCGCTAGCAAAGCGCCGTCCGGGCTGCGGTGGTGCCGCCCCGCAGAGCGGGGTAAGACCGCGTCTTGTTTCTCCTCGGTGTCGTTGCATTTTAAAAAGTCTCTCGGCGGCTGCGTTTTACTTCGCCGCCGGTTTATTTTAACGAGGGAGCGGCGCTTAAACGGGGAGCGGGCGGGAGCGGGGTCCCCGGGGAAACCGCGCATGCGCAGTGGGCGGCTGTGTCAGTGCCGGGAGTGGGCGTGGCCGTGTCCCTGTGGGGGCGTGCCAGGGGCGCGGTCCCGTGCCGAACCCCGCCCCGGGGGCGGGAAAGAGCCGTGGTCCCGTGCGGAGCCCCGCCCCGAGGGGTGGACGGGCGGGGCGTGGCCTCGTGCGGAACTCCGCCCCGAGGGGCGGGATAGGGGCGTGGTCTGGTGCGAACCCCCGCCCCGGGGGCGTGGTATGGGCGGGGTTTCCTAGGCGGCCGCGCATGCGCAGTAGTGGGAGGCGCTGGCGGCGCCAGGTGCTGCCACCCTGTGGGGAAATTTCGGTACTGCAGCCGCCGTTTTTTTTTTTTTTTTTTCTTTCTTTCTTCCTCCTTTCCTCGCCCTGCTCCGCTTCACTTTCCCGGGGCTTTTTTTTAAACTTTCTCATTCTTAATCACGGTTGCTTTTAAACTTTCCTGTCTGCTTTTATCCCGTTTGCTGCCTTTATTTCGCCGTGTTTTGTGTTACTAATTGGTCTTTCCTCGGTGGCGTCGCTTTTTAAATGCTCTTTCCGTGCCCGCTTCTTTTCCCGCTCCCTGTCCTTATTTTTCTTTCACGGCGTGTTGTCTCTCCTCGGTGCCGTTGCATTTTAAAAAGTCTCTCGGCGGCTGCGTTTTAGTTCGCCGCCGCTTTTTTTGCCGAGGGAGCGGCGCTTAAACGGGGCGCGGGGGCGGGCCGGGGGCGGGCGGGGGCGGGTCTCGGGGCGGTGCGGAGAGGGGCGGGGGCGGGTCCCGGCGCGGCGCTTGCGCGGGCGCACAAGAGCGGCGGGTCCCGGCGCGGGCGGTCGCGAGTTTGGCTGCGGTGCGCGCGGCGTTGGCGGCGGCGCCGCGTCGGAGCAGGTGAGGGGCCGCGGGCGCGGCGGGTTTGGGAGGGGCGATTCTCCGGTCGGCGCGATCCCCCGGTGGGGTCCGAGCTCTGCGCTCCCGGGGCTGGTGGGGGGGCGCGGAAGCGGCCCCGGGCCGAACGCTGCCCCGGGCTCGCCGGGGGGGTGTTGGGGCCGAGCCCGTGTCCGGGCGGGGGGGAGCAGGGGCAGCCCCGTCCGGCTCTCAGCTGCCCGGTGTTGGGGCCGGGCAGCGGCGGCGGCGCGGGGGGGCTCCGGCGGCGCCGGCGGGTCCCGGTGCCCGCACGGGGCGGGGAAAGGTCCGCGGCTGCTGCCGCCGGTGGGGGGGGTGTCCCGGGAGGCGGCCGGGCGGGGCTGCGCTCCCGGGGCGGCTGGGCCCTGCTCCCCGCGGGGGCTTTTGGGCCTGGGGGGGTTTCGGGGGCCGGGCGCGGCGGTGCAGGCGATGGCGGCGAAGTAAAGCCTGCGAGAGCGCTAGCAAAGCGCCGTCCGGGCTGCGGTGGTGCCGCCCCGCAGAGACGTGGGGCCGGGCCCTGCGCGGTTCCCGAGCGCTCCCCAAAAGTGCCCGTGGGGGCCCTGGGGGCGCAGGGCTGCGGGGTGGCTACAGCCCCCCCCCCCCAGCCCTCGGTGTCGCACGTGGGGGCTGCAAGGGGGGTCAGAAAGCAGGCGGGGTGAGCAGCTTGGGGGCGTGAATAACGGAGGCCAGGTGTTGTGTTCCTGGGGCTCGAGGAGAGGCTCGCGCGGCTGATTTGGGGGGCTCAGGAGCAGAGGTGAGCGGTGCGTTTTCGGGAGGTGAGAGAGGGGACTCGGTGGTGTGGTTTTGGGGTCGGCAGCAGAGGCGGAGCGCTGCGTTTTTGGGGCTGGAGAGCAGGCTCGGCAGCTGGGTTTTTGGGCTCGGCAGCGGGCGCTGCGTGAGCTGGTTCGGGGGCCAAAAGCAGAAGGTAGCTCGGCCGTTTGTGCCGGGGAGCGGGAGGGCGTCGGGGGGCCGCGTGGGAAAGCGTCGGGTGGGCAGGGTGCGTGGACGTTGGCCGGAGGCGGGGGTCCGGTCCCGTCGGAGCCCGAAGTTCGGGGAGGCCGGCACGCAGCGGGCCGGCCGACCCGAACGTCCGAGGTGGTCTCTGGGGGCCAGGGTGCTTTTCAGACCCTGTACGCCCTCTTTGAGTCTCGCTCTTCTTTGCGCTGCACTTTAGAACGGATATTAACTAAATCATAATGCAAACTAATCCGTATTTCTATGACGTACAGGTACGAGGCTTTATAGGAAAAGCGCCGACGTGACGGCGATTGATTTCGGACCGTGCCGCAGCCGGGCTGAAGGAGAAGGAGCCGAAGCGAAGCGGGGCTTGGGTGCGGAGCCGGAGCTTCGATTAGCCGGAACCGGAGGGAGCGGGAGCCGCAACGAGACGGGGGGGCGTCCGCCGTCCGGAGCGAGCAGCGGGGAGGTGAGTTGCCCTCCTGCCGGCGGGGAGCCCGGCCTCTTCCCTGGGGGACCGAATCCGCGCCTCCGTCTGCGCGGAGGGTCTGTCGCGGTCCCCTTCCCGAGGGCAGAAGCGAGGGGCGGGGGGGGGCCCCCGGCTGTGCCGGGGCAGCCGCGCTGCGAGGGGGCTCGGGCGAGGCGGCGGCGCCTCCCTGGTACCTGGCAAAGGGGAGAGAACCCGTCCGGTGGGAGCTCCCGGGGCGCGCGGCCTGGCCCGGCACGGCCCCTCTGGCAGAATCCTCCCCCGTCCGCCGGGTGCGACAAACAGGTTCATTTTCTGCCTCTTTTTTTTTTTTTTTTCCCCAGCGTCGCCGTCTGCGTCACACGAAGAAAATCCTGCGCGGTCGATTCCGCTCGCTGCTCGGGTGATGGCGCGTCCGGGGCCGGGGGAGCGGGCAGAAACGTTCTGGAGTTCGAGGACCCTCCAGGTACTCCACCTCAAAGCCAGAGAAAAAGCAAACTCGCAGAAAAGCTGGTGGAAAACTGCAGTTAAGAGAGCACGCCCCGTTCCCGAAGCGGTGCCTCGGTAGTTAGGAGAGTTTTCCTTTCCGCTAAAAGAAGGAACTTTCGCCCCGGATAAACGAAGGGCTGCCCGTTACGTTCTTTGGGGTCAAGCGTTTGTCCTCTTTGCTCCTGCTAATTGTACGGGCGAGTTGGAAATAGCCTTTTATACGCACGACTAGGATTTGGAGTGGTATGTGGCGTCAGCAGAGTTAACTGCTGAGCACCTAGATGCCAGTAGAAACGTAATGAGCGGAAGATGATGGAAACGGATGTTTTAACTTGATTTTTATTCCGCGTTTGTTTTATCATTGCTTTTTTTGCACAGAGGCGGTTTCCCAGGACAGACGGGTAGCCGCGCCGTAAGAAAAACGTGCGACGCGGGACGTCCGGGGCGAGGAGCGGCGTCCTAGAGTCCCGTCTGGGGTGGCGAATTCCGTTCAAGAAAATTGGCAGAGTGCGGGTCTCTAGGTTTGCTGATTCTTTATTGAAGCGACTCAGAGGTGGACCACCCCGCAGCGAATGGTACGTGACTCAAATTCGCTACCGGTGTATGTAGAAACTAATAAGTCATTGCATGGCAGACTTGTCCCGAGCTTCTGTTAAAATTTCACCAGCTATTTCAATTCCTCTTTCTTCCTTTGTCCAGAGCGCACAGAAGCCCGTTCTTCTGCGTCGGCCAGCGGATCTTGATCTTCTGGTTCCGCCTGGGCTCCGGTCAACGCCCCGTCCTCGATGTTCTGGCCGTGGTCAGCGTCCCGTCTTGACCAGCGTCTCCTAAGTATTAACCTAAACCGAGTGAAGTCTAAGTTGTATAATAAGTTCTGTTTAGAACCTTATTTCTCCTGATTCTTATTTGTAAGTATTTGCGGCCAGCAGAAAAGAATGCAGGGACTCTGGGATCAGAGGGGGTGAGGGGGGAAGCCCTGAGGCTCCTTTATTGTTATTCTAGTGGCCTATTGAAATGCTACAGTGCCGGTGGCCGGAGGAGGGAGTTTGAGATAACGTGGACATCCATTCACGTGCTAAGCGCTCATCCCCCCCGTTCTGGGAAGAGCCGCAGTGTTGAGGGCTCAAGCCATCAACGGCCATTCCTTGTTTTCAGTTCTGTGTTCAGAACCGCCCTTGAACACACGTTTACTTCTTTCCTGCCTCAAAGGGCGCCCTGAACTGCTCAGGGCTCCTTTATCTTAAAAGCGAGCGAGAACTATTCTCGGTGCCGCGTTCCCACGCGAATGCTCTGCTCCGCAAGTGAAGCGCGGCTGTTTGCGGGCTGCTGGCCTTCCACGAGTATTCTTTTAAGGTAAAAAAGGTTAAGCGTGCATCCTTTTTACTAGAATCCTCAGAAATTAATCCTTGTAGGCCTACTTCTTAGCTACTCATTAAGCTTTGCCTGACGATGGGTTCAGTCATAGGTCAGGATTGTACGAAGGAGCTGTGAGAACTACAATCACGGATTGCGAAAGCCCACCCGTGTTTGTCAGAGAGACTAGTATTTATGATTCTATTCTGAATTCTTTTTCACCTCTGTTGATTCTTATCTGCTTAATTCATGAGAACTTGTACGACAACTTATGTGAAAATTTGTACGACAGCTTTTGTGTTAGGAACGTGTTGAAAACGGCGTGGGCGAGTCTCGATGCCGATGTTAAGCGTTCAAACCGCTGGGGCTTTTAAAGGATGCGTTGTATTTCCAGCTGACCTGTTTACATAGAGTCCTCCTCTCGCTCAGGTGCTCTGCCGGCTCTTGTTCTGACTGCGTCCGTCTTCTTTCTTCCGTGCTGCCGTTTGCCCGTGCCGGGGTGTAATTTGGGATTTCTGTTTTTCAGCTGCGCTGTCGTAAGCGTGTCGTGAGGCTCGGCGGCTGCCCCCGGCGCAGGTTTGCCCGCAGGTCGTCGAGCGTTTGCGAGGGTGAGGGGCCAGCGCCGTGTGTGGACTCTGGTGGCTGTGGGTGCAGCGGGTGCCCCTCAGGGGCGGCAGCGAGGGGCATGTGGCGGGGGGGGGGTGTGTCCGGGGCCAAGAGGGGCTGGGGCATCGGTGGCCCTGGGGAGCCCGTCCTGGCTCAGGAACGGGGTGGGGGGGACACACACGTGGCGGAGCGATAGCCGCGGCCCCGACCTCTGGCCCTGTGCCGTGGGGCAGCTGCCAGGCTGCGGGACAGGGGCCGGGGGGGGGGGCAGACATCTGTAGGGGGGGGCTGCCTTCCCTTTATTGTTCTAGCAGAGCTCCCCTTTTTTTGGGGAGGGGGCGTGTAGACACGTAAATGGCCTTGCTAAAGTAAGGAGGTGGGGGGTCAGGGCTGTTTCCCTCATTTAGTGCCCTTTCTTTGGGGTGAACAAAAAGCGGGGGGACGCCGGGGTGGCGCTGACGTCGTTCGGGGCAGCTGAATGTCACCGATGCGGGGGCAAGGATGCAGTGGAGGAGCAGGTAGGTGGGGCAGGGGGGGGCGTGTGTGTCTTGGGGGGGGGTGTCCCCAAAAGCAGAGGGTGTCACGGCGTAAAAAATAGCGAGCATGGGTGGGAGAAGCGAGGGAATGGCGCGCCCTGGTGTCCGGGGCGCGGTACTGCGGGCGGGGAGCCGCGCATGCGCGGTGGGGGGCTCTGGCCGCGCTCGGTGCCGCAGCCGTCGCTTTTTACATTTTTCCATCCCCGTTTTAGTTTTCGGGGCCTACTTTTTAATTTTCTCCTTTTCTTAATCGCGGTTGTTTTTAAGAATGTCTCTCGGCGGCTGCGTTTGAGTTCGCCGCCGCTGTTTTTGCCGAGGGAGCGGTGCTTAAACGGGGCGCGGGCGGGCCAGGAGCGGGGGGGGCGTCTCCTGGGCAACCGCGCATGCGCAGTGGGCGGCTGTGGCCGCTCAGTCAGAGCTG
Organism: Nyctibius grandis; assembly: GCF_013368605.1. Taxonomy (NCBI): domain Eukaryota; kingdom Metazoa; phylum Chordata; class Aves; order Nyctibiiformes; family Nyctibiidae; genus Nyctibius; species Nyctibius grandis. Next base: position 88,114,053 of record NC_090663.1, read on the forward strand.
GCAATGTGCGGGGGCGTGGGGGCGTGCCAGGGGCGGGGTGTGCTGCGGAGCCCCGCCCCGAGGGGCTGGGCGGGGGCGTGATCTGGTTCGGAGCCCCGCCCCGAGGGGGTGGACGGGCGGGGCGTGGTCTGGTGCGGAACCCCGCCCCGAGGGGCGGGACAGGGGCGCGGTCTAGTGCGAAACCCCGCCCCGTGGGCGGGGTACGGGCGGGGTCCCCTCAGGAGCCGCGCATGCGCAGTAGTGGGAGGCGCTGGCGGCGCCAGGTGCTGCCACCCTGTGGGGAAATTTCGGTACTGCAGCCGCTGCTTTTTTTTGTTTGTTTTTTGCTTTTTTTTTTTTTTTTTTTCTTCTTTCCTCGCCCTGCTCCGCTTCACTTTCCCGGGGCTTTTTTTTAAACTTTCTCCTTCTTTTTTTAATCACGGTTGCTTTTAAACTTTTCTGTCTACTTTTATCCCGTTTGCTGCCTTTATTTCGCCGTCTTTTCTGTTACTAATTGGTCTTTCCTCGGTGGCGTCGCTTTTTAAATGTTCTTTCCGTGCCCGCTTCTTTTCCCGCTCCCTGTCCCTATTTTTTTTTTAACCGCGTCTTGCCTCTCCTCGGTGCCGTTGCAGTTTAAAAAGTCTCTCGGCGGCTGCGTTTTACTTCGCCGCCCGTTTTTTTTTGACGAGGGAACGGCGCTTAAACGGGGAGCGGGCGGGAGCGGGGTCCCCGGGGAAACCGCGCATGCGCAGTGGGCGGCTGTGTCAGTGCCGGGAGTGGGCGTGGCCGTGTCCCTATGGGGGCGTGCCAGGGGCGTGGTTTGCTGCGAAACCGCGCCCCGAGGGGCGGGGAAGGGGCGTGGTCCCGTGCGGAGCCCCGCCCCGAGGGGTGGACGGGCGGGGCGTGGCCTCGTGTGGAGCCACGCCCCGAGGGCGGGATAGGGGCGTGGTCTGGTGCGGAACCCCGCCCCAGGGGCGGGGTACGGGCGGGGTCCCCTGGGCTGCCGCGCATGCGTAGTAGTGGGAGGCGCTGGCGGCGCCAGGTGCTGCCACCCTGTGGGGAAATTTCGGTACTGCAGCCGCCGCTTTTTTTGTTTGTTTTTTTCTTTTTTTTTTTTCTTCCTCCTTTCCTCGCCCTGCTCCGCTTCACTTTCCCGGGGCTTTTTTTTAAACTTTCTCCTTCTTTTCTTAATCACGGTTGCTTTTAAATTTTTCTGTCTACTTTTATCCCGTTCGCTGCCTTTATTTCGCCGTCTTTTGTGTTACTAATTGGTCTTTCCTCGGTGGCGTCGCTTTTTAAATGTTCTTTCCGTGCCCGCTTCTTTTCCCGCTCCCTGTCCCTATTTTTTTTTTACCGCGTCTTGTCTCTCCTCGGTGCCGTTGCATTTTAAAAAGTCTCTCGGCGGCTGCGTTTTAGTTCGCCGCCGCTTTTTTTGCCGAGGGAGCGGCGCTTAAACGGGGCGCGGGGGCGGGGCGGGGGCGGGCGGGGGCGGGTCTCGGGGCGGTGCCTGCGCGAGCGCACAAGAGCGGCGGGTCCCGGCGCGGGCGGTCGCGAGTTTGGTTGCGGTGCGCGCGGCGTTGGCGGCGGCGCCGCGCCGGAGCAGGTGAGGGGCCGCGGGCGCGGCGGGTTTGGGAGGGGCGATCCCCCGGTCGGCGCGATCCCCCGGTGGGGTCCGAGCTCTGCGCTCCCGGGGCTGGTGGGGGGGGCGCGGAAGCGGCCCCGGGCCGAACGCTGCCCCGGGCTCGCCGCGGGGGTGTTGGGGCCGAGCCCGTGTCCGGGCGGGGGGGGAGCAGGGGCATCCCCGTCCGGCTCTCAGCTGCCCGGTGTTGGGGCCGGGCAGGCTCTGCCGCTGCCGGCGCGGGTCGGGCAGCGGCGGCGGCGGGTCCCGGTGCCCGCAAGGGGGGGGGGGGGGGGGGGAAAGGGCCGCGGCTGCTGCCGCCGTTGGGGGGGGGTCCCGGGAGCCGGCCGGGCGGGGCTGCGCTCCCGGGGCGGCTGGGCCCGGCTCCCCGCGGAGGCTTTTGGGCCTGGGGGGGGGTTCGGGGGGCGGGCGCGGCGGTGCAGGCGATGGCGGCGAAGTAAAGCCTGCGAGAGCGCTAGCAAAGCGCCGTCCGGGCTGCGGTGGTGCCGCCCCGCAGAGCAGGGTAAGACCGCGTCTTGTCTCTCCTCGGTGCCGTTGCATTTTAAAAAGTCTCTCGGCGGCTGCGTTTTACTTCGCCGCCGGTTTATTTTAACGAGGGAGCGGCGCTTAAACGGGGAGCGGGCGGGAGCGGGGTCCCCGGGGAAACCGCGCATGCGCAGTGGGCGGCTGTGTCAGTGCCGGGAGTGGGCGTGGCCGTGTCCCTGTGGGGGCGTGCCAGGGGCGTGGTCCCGTGCGGAGCCCCGCCCCGGGGGCGGGAAAGAGGCGTGGTCTGGTGCGAACCCCCGCCCCGGGGGCGTGGTATGGGCGGGGTTTCCTAGGCGGCCGCGCATGCGCAGTAGTGGGAGGCGCTGGCGGCGCCAGGTGCTGCCACCCTGTGGGGAAATTTCGGTACTGCAGCCGCCGCTTTTTTTTTTTTTTCCTTTCTTTCTTCCTCCTTTCCTCGCCCTGCTCCGCTTCACTTTCCCGGGGCTTTTTTTTAAACTTTCTCATTCTTAATCACGGTTGCTTTTAAACTTTCCTGTCTGCTTTTATCCCGTTTGCTGCCTTTATTTCGCCGTGTTTTGTGTTACTAATTGGTCTTTCCTCGGTGGCGTCGCTTTTTAAATGCTCTTTCCGTGCCCGCTTCTTTTCCCGCTCCCTGTCCTTATTTTTTTTTCACGGCGTGTTGTCTCTCCTCGGTGCCGTTGCATTTTAAAAAGTCTCTCGGCGGCTGCGTTTTAGTTCGCCGCCGCTTTTTTTGCCGAGTGAGCGGCGCTTAAACGGGGCGCGGGGGCGGGGCGGGGGCGGGTCTCGGGGCGGTGCGGAGAGGGGCGGGGGCGGGTCCCGGCGCGGCGCCTGCGCGGGCGCACAAGAGCGGCGGCGAGCGGCGCGGGCGGTCGCGAGTTTGTCTGCGGTGCGCGCGGCGTTGGCGGCGGCGCCGCCGCGTCGGAGCAGGTGAGGGGCCGCGGGCGCGGCGGGTTTGGGAGGGGCGATTCTCCGGTCGGGGCGATCCCCCGGTGGGGTCCGAGCTCTGCGCTCCCGGGGCTGGTGGGGGGGCGCGGAAGCGGCCCCGGGCCGAACGCTGCCCCGGGCTCGCCGGGGGGGTGTTGGGGCCGAGCCCGTGTCCGGGCGGGGGGGAGCAGGGGCATCCTCGTCCGGCTCTCAGCTGCCCGGTGTTGGGGCCGGGCAGCGGCGGCGGCGCGGGGGGGCTCCGGCGGCACCGGCGGGTCCCGGTGCCCGAACGGTGAGAGGCAGGGGGGAAAGGTCCGCGGCTGCTGCCGCCGGTGGGGGGAGGGTCCCGGGAGCCGGCCGGGCGGGGCTGCGCTCTCGGGGCGGCTGGGCCCTGCTCCCCGCGGGGGCTTTTGGGCCTGGGGGGGTTTCGGGGGGCGGGCGCGGCAGTGCAGGCGATGGCGGCGAAGTAAAGCCTGCGAGAGCGCTAGCAAAGCGCCGTCCGGGCTGCGGTGGTGCCGCCCCGCTGGGGCACGGGGCCGGGCCCTGCGCGGTTCCCGAGCGCTCCCCAAAAAGCAGAAGGTAGCTCGGCCGTTTGTGCCGGGGAGTGGGAGGGTGTCGGGGGGCCGCGTGGGAAAGCGTCGGGTGGGCAGGGTGCGTGGACGTTGGCCGGAGGCGGGGGTCCGGTCCCGTCGGAGCCCGAAGTTCGGGGAGGCCGGCACGCAGCGGGCCGTCGGAGCCGAACGTGCGAGGTGGTCTCCGGGGGCCAGGGTGCTTTTCAGACCCTGTACGCCCTCTTTGAGTCTCGCTCTTCTTTGCACTCCACTTTAGAACGGATATTAACTAAACCTTAATGCAAACTAATCCGTATTTATATGACGTACAGGTATGAGGCTTTATAGGAAAAGCGCCGACGTGACGGCGATTGATTTCGGACCGTGCCGCAGCCGGGCTGAAGGAGAAGGAGCCGAAGCGAAGCGGGGCTTGGGTGCGGAGCCGGAGCTTCGATTAGCCGGAAGCGGAGGGAGCGGGAGCCGCAACGAGATGGGGGGGGCGTCCGCCGTCCGGAGCGAGCAGCGGGGAGGTGAGTTGCCCTCCTGCCGGCGGGGAGCCCGGCCTCTTCCCTGGGGGACCGAATCCGCGCCTCCGTCTGCGCGGAGGGTCTGTCGCGGTCCCCTTCCCGAGGGCAGAAGCGAGGGGCAGGGGGGGTCCCCGGCTGTGCCGGGGCAGCCGCGCTGCGAGGGGGCTCGGGCGAGGCGGCGGCGTCTCCCCGGTACCTGGCAAAGGGGAGAGAACCCGTCCGGTGGGAGCTCCCGGGGCGCGCGGCCTGGCCCCGCACGGCCCCGCTGGCAGAATCCTCCCCCGTCCGCCGGGTGCGACAAACAGGTTCATTTTCTGCCTCTTTTTTTTTTTTTTCCCCCCAGCGTCGCCTTCTGCGTCACACGAAGAAAATCCTGCGCGGTCGATTCCGCTCGCTGCTCGGGTAATGGCGCGTCCGGGGCCGGGGGAGCGGGCAGAAACGTTCTGGAGTTCGAGGACCCTCCAGGTACTCCACGTCAAACCCAGAGAAAAGGTAAACTCGCAGAAAAGCTGGTGGAAAACTGCAGTTAAGAGAGCACGCCCCGTTCCCGAAGCGGTGCCTCGGTAGTTAGGAGAGTTTTCCTTTCCGCTAAAAGGAGGAACTTTCGCCCCGGATAACCGAAGGGCTGCCCGTTACGTTCTTTGGGGTCAAGCGTTTGTCCTCTTTGCTCCTGCTAATTTTACGGGCGAGTTGGAAATAGCCTTTTATACGCACGACTAGGATTTTGAGTCGTACGTGGCGTCAGCAGAGTTAACTGCTGAGCACCTAGATGCCAGTAGAAACGTAATGAGCCGGAGATGATGGAAACGGATGTTTTAACTTGATTTTTATTCCGCGTTTGTTTTATCGTTGCTTTTTTTGCACAGAGGCGGTTTCCCAGGACAGACGGGTAGCCGCGCCGTAAGAAAAACGTGCGACGCGGGACGTCCGGGGCGAGGAGCGGCGTCCTAGAGTCCCGTCTGGGGTGGCGAATTCCGTTAAAGAAAATTGGCAGAGTGCGGGTCTCTAGGTTTGCTGATTCTTTATTGAAGCGACTCAGAGTTGGACCAGCCCCGCAGCGAATGGTACGTGACTCAAATTCGCTACCGGTGTATGTAGAAACTAATAAGTCATTGCATGGCAGACTTCTCCCGAGCTTCTGTTAAAATTTCACCAGCTATTTCAATTCCTCTTTCTTCATTTGTCCAGAGCGCACAGAAGCCCGTTCTTCTGCGTCGGCCAGCGGATCTTGATCTTCTGGTTCCGCCTGGGCTCCGGTCAACGCCCTGTCCTCGATGTTCTGGCCGTGGTCAGCGTCCCGTCTTGACCAGCGTCTCCTAAGTATTAACCTAAACCGAGTGAAGTCTGAGTTGTATAATAAGTTCTGTTTAGAACCTTATTTCTACTAATTCTTATTTGTAAGTATTTGCGGCCAGCAGAAAAGAATGCAGGGACTCTGGGATCAGAGGGGGTGAGGGGGGAAAGCCCTGAGGCTCCTTTATTGTTATTCTAGTGGTCTATTGAAATGCTCCAGTGCCGGTGGCCGGAGGAGGGAGTTTGAGATAACGTGGACATCCATTCACGTGCTAAGCGCTCATCCCCCCCGCTCTGGGAAGAGCCGCAGGGTTGTGGGCTCAAGCCATCAACGGCCATTCCTTGTTTTCAGTTCTGTGTTCAGAACCGCCCTTGAACACACGTTTACTTCTTTCCTGCCTCAAAGGGCGCCCTGAACTGCTCAGGGCTCCTTTATCTTAAAAGCCAGCGAGAACTATTCTCGGTGCCGCGTTCCCACGCGAATGCTCTGCTCCGCAAGTGAAGCGCGGCTGTTTGCGGGCTGCTGGCCTTCCCCGAGTATTCTTTTAAGGTAAAAAAGGTTAAGCGTGCATCCTTTTTACTAGAATCCTCAGAAATTAATCCTTGTAGGCCTGCTACTTAGCTACTCATTAAGCTTTGCCTGACGATGGGTTCAGTCATAGGTCAGGATTGTACGAAGGAGCTGTGAGAACTACAATCACGGACTGCGAAAGCCCACCCGTGTTTGTCAGAGAGACTAGTATTTATTATTCTATTCTTAATTCTTTTTCACCTCTGTTGATTCTTATCTGCTTAATTCACGAGAACTTGTACGACAACTTATGTGAAAATTTGTACGACAGCTTTTGTGTTAGGAACGTGTTGCAAACGGCGTCCACGAGTCTCGATGCCGATGTTAAGCGTTCAAAGCGCTCGGGCTTTTAAAGGATGCGTTGTATTTCCAGCTGACCTGTTTACCTAGAGTCCTCCTCTCGCTCAGGTGCTCTGCCGGCTCTTGTTCTGACTGCATCCGTCGTCTTTCTTCCGTGCTGCCGTTTGACCGTGCCGGGGTGTAATTTGGGATTTCTGTTTTTCAGCTGCGCTGTCGTAAGCGTGTCGTGAGGCTCGGCGGCTACCCCCGGCGCAGGTTTGCCTGCAGGTCGTTGAGCGTTTGCGAGGGTGAGGGGCCAGCGCCGTGTGTGGACTCTGGTGGCTGTGGGTGCAGCGGGTGCCCCTCAGGGGCGGCAGCGAGGGGCACGTCGTTGGGGGGGGGGGGGGGCTGTCCGGGGCCAAGAGGGGCTGTGGCATCGGTGGCCCTGGGGAGCCCGTCCTGGCTCAGGAACGGGGTGGGGGGGGACACACACGTGGCGGAGCGATAGCCGCGGCCCCGACCTCTGGCCCTGTGCCGTGGGGCAGCTGCCAGGCTGCGGGACAGGGGCCGGGGGGGGGCAGACATCTGTGGGGGGGGGGGGATGCCTTCCCTTAATTTTTCTAGCAGAGCTCCCCTTTTTTTGGGGAGGGGGCGTGTAGACACGTAAATGGCCTTGCTAAAGTAAGGAGGTGGGGGTCAGGGCTGTTTCCCTCATTTAGTGCCCTTTTTTTGGGGTGAACAAAAAGCGGGGAGACGCCGGGGTGGCGCTGACGTCGTTCGGGGCAGCTGAATGTCACCGATGCGGGGGCAAGGATGCAGTGGAGGAGCAGGTAGGTGGGCGGGGCGTTGTGTGTCTGGGGGGGGGGGTCCCCAAAAGCAGAGGGTGTCACGGCGTAAAAATAGCGACAATGGGTGGGAGAAGCGAGGGAATGGCGCGCCCTGGTGTCCGGGGCGCGGTACTGCGGGCGGGGAGCCGCGCATGCGCGGTGGGGGGCTCTGGCCGCGCTCGGTGCCGCAGCCGTCGCTTTTTACATTTGTCCATCCCCGTTTTAGTTTTCGGGGCCTACTTTTTAATTTTCTCCTTTTCTTAATCGCGGTTGTTTTTAAGAATGTCTCTCGGCGGCTGCGTTGTAGTTCGCCGCCGCTGTTTTTGCCGAGGGAGCGGTGCTCAAACGGGGGGCGGGCTGGAGAGGAGCGGGGGGGGGGCGTCTCCTGGGCAACCGCGCATGCGCAGTGGGCGGCTGTGGCCGCTCAGTCAGAGCTGGCAGTGGGCGGGGCCGTGTGCCCGTGGGGGCGTGCCAGGGGCGGGGTGTGCTGCGGAGCCCCGCCCCGAGGGGCTGGGCGGGGGCGTGGTCTGGTTCGGAGCCCCGCCCCGAGGGGGTGGACGGGCGGGGCGTGGCCTCGTGCGGAGCCCCGCCCCGAGAGGCGGGATAGGGGCGTGGTCTGGTTCGGAACCCCGCCCCGGGGGTGGGGTATGGGCGGGGTCCCCTCAGGAGCCGCGCATGCGCAGTAGTGGGAGGCGCTGGCGGCGCCAGGTGCTGCCACCCTGTGGGGAAATTTCGGTACTGCAGCCGCCGCTTTTTTTTGTTTTTTTTTGTTTTTTGTTTTTTTTTTTTTCTCCTTCTTTCTTTCTTCTCCTTTCCTCGCCCTTCTCCGCTTCACTTTCCCGGGGCATTTTTTAAACTTTCTCCTTCTTTTCTTAATCACGGTTGCTTTTAAATTTTTCTGTCTATTTTATCCCGTTCGCTGCCTTTATTTCGCCGTCTTTTGTGTTACTAATTGGTCTTTCCTCGGCGGCGTCGCTTTTTAAGTGTCCTTTCCGTGCCCGCTAATTTTCCCGCGTCTTGTCCTTATTTTTTTTTCACCGCGTGTTGTCTCTCCTCGGTGCCGTTGCAGTTTAAAAAGTCTCTCGGCGGCTGCGTTTTACTTCGCCGCCGGTTTTTTTTGCCGAGGGAGCGGCGCTTAAACGTGGAGCGGGCGGGAGCGGGGTCCCCGGGGAAACCGCGCATGCGCAGTGGCCGGCTGTGTCAGAGCCGGGAGTGGGCGTGGCCGTGTCCCTGTGGGGGCGTGCCAGAGGCGTGGTTTGCCGTGCGGAAACCCGCCCCGAGGGGCGGGAAGGGGGCGTGGTCCCGTGCGGAGCCCCGCCCTGAGGGGGTGGGCGGCCGGGGCGTGGCCTCGTGCGGAACCCCGCCCCGAGGGGCGGGATAGGGGCGTGGTCTGGTGCGGAACCCCGCCCCGGGGGCGGGGTGAGGGCGGGGTCCCCTGGGCGGCCGCGCATGCGCAGTAGTGGGAGGCGCTGGCGGCGCCAGGTGCTGCCACCCTGTGGGGAAATTTCGGTACTGCAGCCGCCGCGTTTTTTTTTTTTTTTTTTTTTTTTTTTCCTCCTTTCCTCGCCCTTCTCCGTTTCATTTTCCCGGGGCTTTTTTTTAAACTTTCTCATTCTTAATCACGGTTGCTTTTAAACTTTTCTGTCTACTTTTATCCCGTTCGCTGCCTTTATTTCGCCGTCTTTTGTGTTACTAATTGGTCTTTCCTCGGTGGCGTCGCTTTTTAAATGCTCTTTCCGTGCCCGCTTCTTTTCCCGCTCCCTGTCCCTATTTTCTTTTACCGCGTCTTGCCTCTCCTCGGTGCCGTTGCATTTTAAAAAGTCTCTCGGCGGCTGCGTTTTAGTTCGCCGCCGCTTTTTTTGCCGAGGGAGCGGCGCTTAAACGGGGCGCGGGGGCGGGCCGGGGGCGGGCGGGGGCGGGTCTCGGGGCGGTGCGGATAGGGGCGGGGGCGGGTCCCGGCGCGGCGCCTGCGCGGGCGCACAAGAGCGGCGCGTCCCGGCGCGGTCGGTCGCGAGTTTGGTTGCGGTGCGCGCGGCGTTGGCGGCGGCGCCGCGCCGGAGCAGGTGAGGGGCCGCGGGCGCGGCGGGTTTGGGAGGGGCGATCCCCCGGTCGGCGCGATCCCCCGGTGGGGTCCGAGCTCTGCGCTCCCGGGGCTGGTGGGGGGGCGCGGAAGCGGCCCCGGGCCGAACGCTGCCCCGGGCTCGCCGGGGGGGTGTTGGGGCCGAGCCCGTGTCCGGGCGGGGGGGAGCAGGGGCAGCCCCGTCCGGCTCTCAGCTGCCCGGTGTTGGGGCCGGTCAGCGGCGGCGGCGCGGGGGGGCTCCGGCGGCGCCGGCGGGTCCCGGTGCCCGCACGGTGAGAGGCGGGGGGAAAGGTCCGCGGCTGCTGCCGCCGATGAGGGGGGTCCCGGGTGGCGGCCGGGCGGGGCTGCGCTCCCGGGGCGGCTGGGCCCTGCTCCCCGCGGGGGCTTTTGGGCCTGGGGGGGGTTCGGGGGGCGGGCGCGGCGGTGCAGGCGATGGCGGCGAAGTAAAGCCTGCGAGAGCGCTAGCAAAGCGCCGTCCGGGCTGCGGTGGTGCCGCCCCGCAGAGACGTGGGGCCGGGCCCTGCGCGGTTCCCGAGCGCTCCCCAAAAGTGCCCGTGGGGGCCCTGGGGGCGCAGGGCTGCGGGGTGGCTACAGCCCCCCCCCCAGCCCTCGGTGTCGCCAGCCGAGGGGGTCAGAAAGCAGGCGGGGTGAGCAGCTTGGGGGCCCGAATAACGGAGGCCAGGTGTTGTGTTCCTGGGGCTCGAGGAGAGGCTCGCGCGGCTGATTTGGGGGGCTCAGGAGCAGAGGTGAGCGGTGCGTTTTCGGGAGCTGAGAGAGGGGACTCGGTGGTGTGGTTTTGGGGTCGGCAGCAGAGGCGGAGCGCTGCGTTTTTGGGGCTGGAGAGCAGGCTGGGCAGCTGGGTTTTTGGGCTCGGCAGCGGGCGCTGCGTGAGCTGGTTCGGGGGCCAAAAGCAGAAGGTAGCTCGGCCGTTTGTGCCGGGGAGCGGGAGGGTGTCGGGGGGCCGCGTGGGAAAGCGTCGGGTGGGCAGGGTGCGTGGACGTTGGCCGGAGGTGGGGGTCCGGTCCCGTCGGAGCCCGAAGTTCGGGGAGGCCGGCACGCAGCGGGCCGGCTGAGCCGAACGTCCGAGGTGGTCTCCGGGGGCCAGGGTGCTTTTCAGACCCTGTACGCCCTCTTTGAGTCTCGCTCTTCTTTGCGCTCCGCTTTAGAACGGATATTAACTAAACCATAATGCAAGCTAATCCGTATTTATATGACGTACAGGTATGAGGCTTTATAGGAAAAGCGCCAACGTGATGGTGATTGATTTCGGACCGTGCCGCAGCCGGGCTGAAGGAGAAGGAGCCGAAGCGAAGCGGGGCTTCAGTGCGGAGCCGGAGCTTCGATTAGCCGGAACCGGAGGGAGCGGGAGCCGCAACGAGACGGGGGGGCGTCCGCCGTCCGGAGCGAGCAGCGGGGAGGTGAGTTGCCCTCCTGCCGGCGGGGAGCCCGGCCTCTTCCCTGGGGGACCGAATCCGCGCCTCCGTCTGCGCGGAGGGTCTGTCGCGGTCCCCTTCCCGAGGGCAGAAGGCTCGGAAGGGGCTCGGGCGAGGCGGCGGCGTCTCCCCGGTACCTGGCAAAGGGGAGAGAACCCGTCCGGTGGGAGCTCCCGGGGCGCGCGGCCTGGCCCGGCACGGCCCCTCTGGCAGAATCCTCCCCCGTCCGCCGGGTGCGACAAACGGGTTCATTTTCTGCCTCTTTTTTTTTTTTCCCCAGCGTCGCCTTCTGCGTCACACGAAGAAAATCCTGCGCGGTCGATTCCGCTCGCTGCTCGGGTAATGGCGCGTCCGGGGCCGGGGGAGCGGGCAGAAACGTTCTGGAGTTCGAGGACCCTCCAGGTACTCCACCTCAAAGCCAGAGAAAAAGCAAACTCGCAGAAAAGGTGGTGGAAAACTGCGGTTGACAGAGCACGCCTCGTTCCCGAAGCGGTGCCTCGGTAGTTAGGAGAGTTTTCCTTTCCGCTAAAAGGAGGAACTTTCGCCCCGGATAACCGAAGGGCTGCCCGTTACGTTCTTTGGGGTCAAGCGTTTGTCCTCTTTGCTCCTGCTAATTGTACGGGCGAGTTGGAAATAGCCTTTTATACGCACGACTAGGATTTTGAGTGGTATGTGGCGTCAGCAGAGTTAACTGCTGAGCACCTAGATGCCAGTAGAAACGTAATGAGCGGAAGATGATGGAAACGGATGTTTTAACTTGATTTTTATTCCGCGTTTGTTTTATCATTGCTTTTTTTGCACAGAGGCGGTTTCCAAGGACGGACGGGTAGCCGCGCCGTAAGAAAAACGTGCGACGCGGGACGTACGGGGCGAGGAGCGGCGTCCTAGAGTCCCGTCTGGGGTGGCGAATTCCGTTCAAGAAAATTGGCAGAGTGCGGGTCTCTAGGTTTGCTGATTCTTTATTGAAGCGACTCAGAGTTGGACCAGCCCCGCAGCGAATGGTACGTGACTCAAATTCGCTACCGGTGTATGTAGAAACTAATAAGTAGTTGCATGGCAGACTTCTCCCGAGCTTCTGTTAAAATTTCACCAGCTATTTCAATTCCTCTTTCTTCATTTGTCCAGAGCGCACAGAAGCCCGTTCTTCTGCGTCGGCCAGCGGATCTTTATCTTCTGGTTCCGCCTGGGCTCCGGTCAACGCCCCGTCCTCGACGTTCTGGCCGTGGTCAGCGTCCCGTCTTGAGCAGCGTCTCCTAAGTACTAACCTAAACCGAGTGAAGTCTAAGTTGTATAATAAGTTCTGTTTAGAACCTTATTTCTACTGATTCTTATTTGTAAGTATTTGCGGCCAGCAGAAAAGAATGCAGGGACTCTGGGATCAGAGGGGGTGAGGGGGGAAAGCCCTGAGGCTCCTTTATTGTTATTCTAGTGGCCTATTGAAATGCTACAGTGCAGGTGGCAGTTTGAGATAACGTGGACATCCATTCACGTGCTAAGCGCTCATCCCCCCCGCTCTGGGAAGAGCCGCAGGGTTGTGGGCTCAAGCCATCAACGGCCATTCCTTGTTTTCAGTTCTGTGTTCAGAACCGCCCTTGAACACACGTTTACTTCTTTCCTGCCTCAAAGGGTGCCCTGAACTGCTCAGGGCTCCTTTATCTTAAAAGCGAGCGAGAACTATTCTCGGTGCCGCGTTCCCACGCGAATGCTCTGCTCCGCAAGTGAAGCGCGGCTGTTTGCGGGCTGCTGGCCTTCCACGAGCATTCTTTTCAGGTAAAAAAGGTTAAGCGTGCATCCTTTTTACTAGAATCCTCAGAAATTAATCCTTGTAGGCCTGCTACTTAGCTACTCATTAAGCTTTGCCTGACGATGGGTTCAGTCATAGGTCAGGATTGTACGAAGGAGCTGTGAGAACTACAATCACGGACTGCGAAAGCCCACCCGTGTTTGTCAGAGAGATTAGTATTTATTATTCTATTCTGAATTCTTTTTCACCTCTGTTGATTCTTATCTGCTTAATTCATGAGAACTTGTACGACAACTTATGTGAAAATGTGTACGACAGCTTTTGTGTTAGGAACGTGTTGAAAACGGCGTCCGCGAGTCTCGGTGCCGATGTTGAGCGTTCAAAGCGCTTGGGCTTTTAAAGGATGCGTTGTATTTCCAGCTGACCTGTTTACCTAGAGTCCTCCTCTCGCTCAGGTGCTCTGCCGGCTCTTGTTCTGACTGCGTCCATCTTCTTTCTTCCGTGCTGCCGTTTGCCCGTGCCGGGGTGTAATTTGGGATTTCTGTTTTTCAGCTGCGCTGTCGTAAGCGTGTCGTGAGGCTCGGCGGCTGCCCCCGGCGCAGGTTTGCCTGCAGGTCGTTGAGCGTTTGCGAGGGTGAGGGGCCAGCGCCGTGTGTGGACTCTGGTGGCTGTGGGTGCAGCGGGTGCCCCTCAGGGGCGGCAGCGAGGGGCATGTGGTTGGGGGGGGGGGGGGGCTGTCCGGGGCCAAGAGGGGCTGGGGCATCGGTGGCCCTGGGGAGCCCGTCCTGGCTCAGGAACGGGGTGGGGGGGGACACACACACGTGGCGGAGCGATAGCCGCGGCCCCGACCTCTGGCCCTGTGCCGTGGGGCAGCTGCCAGGCTGCGGGACAGGGGCGGGGGGGGGGGGCAGACATTTGTAGGGGGGGGGCTGCCTTCCCTTTATTGTTCTAGCAGAGCTCCCCTTTTTTTGGGGAGGGGGCGTGTAGACACGTAAACGGCCTTGCTAAAGTAAGGAGGTGGGGGTCAGGGCTGTTTCCCTCGTTTAGTGCCCTTTTTTTGGGGTGAACAAAAAGCGGGGAGACGCCGGGGTGGCGCTGATGTCGTTCGGGGCAGCTGAATGTCACCGATGCGGGGGCAAGGATGCAGTGGAGGAGCAGGTAGGTGGGGCAGGGGGCGGGTGTGTGTGTCTGGGGGGGGGGGTCCCCAAAAGCAGAGGGTGTCACGGCGTAAAAAATAGCGACAATGGGTGGGAGAAGCGAGGGAATGGCGCGCCCTGGTGTCCGGGGTGCGGTACTGCGGGCGGGGAGCCGCGCATGCGCGGTGGGGGGCTCTGGCCGCGCTCGGTGCCGCAGCCGTCGCTTTTTCCATTTTTCCATCCCCGTTTTAGTTTTCGGGGCCTACTTTTTAATTTTCTCCTTTTCTTAATCGCGGTTGTTTTTAAGAATGGCTCTCGGCGGCTGCGTTTTAGTTGGTCGCCGCTGTTTTTGCCGAGGGAGCGGTGCTTAAACGGGGCGCGGGCGGGCCAGGAGCGGGCGGGGGGGCGTCTCCTGGGCAGCCGCGCATGCGCCGTGGGCGGCTGTGGCCGGTCAGTGCGTGCCTGGAATGGGCGGGGCCGTGTGCCCGTGGGGGCGAGCCAGGGGCGGGGTGTGCTGCGGAGCCCCGCCCCGAGGGGCTGGGCGGGGGCGTGATCTGGTTCGGAGCCCCGCCCCGAGGGGGTGGACGGGCGGGGCGTGGACTGGTGTGGAACCCCGCCCCGAGGGGCGGGATAGGGGCGTGGTCTGGTGCGAAACCCCGCCCCGGGGGCGGTGTATGGGCGGGGTCCCCTCAGGAGTCGCGCATGCGCAATAGTGGGAGGCGCTGGCGGCGCCATGTGCTGCCACCCTGTGGGGAAATTTCGGTACTGCAGCCGCCGCTTTTTTTGTTTGTTTTTTGGTTGTTTTTATTTTTTTTTTCTCTCTCCTTTCCTCGCCCTGCTCTGCTTCACTTTCCCGGGGCTTTTTTTTTAAACTTTCTCCTTCTTTTCTTAATCACGGTTGCTTTTAAATTTTTCTGTCTATTTTATCCCGTTCGCTGCTTTTATTTTGCCGTCTTTTGTGTTACTAATTGGTCTTTCCTCGGTGGCGTCGCTTTTTAAGTGTCCTTTCCGTGCCCGCTAATTTTCCCGCTCCCTGTCCTTATTTTCTTATTTTTTTTCACGGCGTGTTGTCTCTCCTCGGTGCCGTTGCAGTTTAAAAAGTCTCTCGGCGGCTGCGTTTTACTTCGCCGCCGGTTTTTTTTGCCGAAGGAACGGCGCTTAAACGGGGAGCGGGCGGGAGCGGGGTTCCCGGGGAAACCGCGCATGCGCAGTGGGCGTCTGTGTCAGTGCCGGGAGTGGGCGTGGCCGTGTCCCTGTGGGGGCGTGCCAGGGGCGTGGTTTGCTGGAAACCGCGCCCCGAGGGGCGGGAAGGGGGCGTGGCCTCGTGCGGAGCCCCCGCCCCGAGGGGGTGGGCGGGCGGGGCGTGGCCTCGTGCGGAACCCCGCCCCGAGGGCGGGATAGGGGCGTGGTCTGGTGCGAAACCCCGCCCCAGGGGCGGGGTACGGGCGGGGTCCCCTGGGCTGCCGCGCATGCGTAGTAGTGGGAGGCGCTGGCGGCGCCAGGTGCTGCCACCCTGTGGGGAAATTTCGGTACTGCAGCCGCCGCTGTTTTTGTTTTTTTTTTGCTTTTTTTTTTTTTTTTTTTTTTTTCTCCTTTCCTCGCCCTGCTCCGCTTCACTTTCCCGGGGCTTTTTTTTTAAACTTTCTCCTTCTTTTCTTAATCACGGTTGCTTTTAAATTTTTCTGTCTACTTTTATCCGTTCGCTGCCTTTATTTCGCCGTCTTTTGTGTTACTAATTGGTCTTTCCTCGGTGGCGTCGCTTTTTAAATGTTCTTTCCGTGCCCGCTTCTTTTCCCGCTCCCTGTCCCTATTTTTTTTTACCGCGTCTTGCCTCTCCTCGGTGCCGTTGCATTTTAAAAAGTCTCTCGACGGCTGCGTTTTAGTTCGCCGCCGCTTTTTTTGCCGAGGGAGCGGCGCTTAAACGGGGCGCGGGGGCGGGCCGGGGGCGGGCGGGGGCGGGTCTCGGGGCGGTGCGGAGAGGGGCGGGGGCGGGTCTCGGGGCGGTGCCTGCGCGGGCGCACAAGAGCGGCGGCGAGCGGCGCGGTCGGTCGCGAGTTTGGTTGCGGTGCGCGCGGCGTTGGCGGCGGCGCCGCGCCGGAGCAGGTGAGGGGCCGCGGGCGCGGCGGGTTTGGGAGGGGCGATCCCCCGGTCGGGGCGATCCCCCGGTGGGGTCCGAGCTCTGCGCTCCCGGGGCTGGTGTGGGGGCGCGGAATCGGCCCCGGGCCGAACGCTGCCCCGGGCTCGCCGGGGGGGTGTTGGGGCCGAGCCCGTGTCCGGGCGGGGGGGGAGCAGGGGCAGCCCCGTCCGGCTCTCAGCTGCTCGGTATTGGGGCCGGGCAGGCTCTGCCGCTGCCGGCGCGGGGGGGCTCCGGCGGCGCCGGGCGGGTCCCGCTGCCCGCAGCGGCGGGGGCGGGGAAAAGGGCCGCGGCTGCTGGCGCCGGTGGGGGGGGGTTCCCGGGAGCCGGCCGGGCGGGGCTGCGCTCCCGGGGCGGATGGGCCCTGCTCCCAGTGGGGGCTTTTGGGGCTGGGGGAGGTTCGGGGGGCGGGCGCGGCGGTGCAGGCGATGGCGGCGAAGTAAAGCCTGCGAGAGCGCTAGCAAAGCGCCGTCCGGGCTGCGGTGGTGCCGCCCCGCAGAGCGGGGTAAGACCGCGTCTTGTCTCTCCTCGGTGTCGTTGCATTTTAAAAAGTCTCTCGGCGGCTGCGTTTTACTTCGCCGCCGGTTTATTTTAACGAGGGAGCGGCGCTTATACGGGGAGCGGGCGGGAGCGGGTTCCCCGGGAAACCGCGCATGCGCAGTGGGCGTCTGTGTCAGTGCCGGGAGTGGGCGTGGCCGTGTCCCTGTGGGGGCGTGCCAGGGGCGTGGTCCCGTGCGGAGCCCCGTCCCGGGGGCGGGAAAGAGGCGTGGTCCCGTGCGGAGCCCCGCCCTGAGGGGTTGGACGGGCGGGGCGTGGCCTCGTGCGGAACTCCGCCTTGAGGGGCGTGATAGGGGCGTGGTCTGGTGCGGAACCCCCGCCCCGGGGGCGGGGTATGGGCGGGGTTTCCTAGGCGGCCGCGCATGCGCAGTAGTGGGAGGCGCTGGCGGCGCCAGGTGCTGCCACCCTGTGGGGAAATTTCGGTACTGCAGCCGCCGCTTTTTTTTTTTTTTTTTTTTTTTTCCTTCCTCCTTTTCTCGCCCTTCTCCGCTTCACTTTCCCGGGGCTTTTTTTTAAACTTTCTCCTTCTTTTCTTAATCACGGTTCTTTTAAATTTTTCTGTCTATTTTATCCCGTTCGCTGCCTTTATTTTGCCGTCTTTTGTGTTACTAATTGGTCTTTCCTCGGTGGCGTCGCTTTTTAAGTGTCCTTTCCGTGCCCGCTAATTTTCCCGCTCCCTGTCCTTATTTTTTTTCACCGCGTGTTGTCTCTCCTCGGTGCCGTTGCAGTTTAAAAAGTCTCTCGGCGGCTGCGTTTTACTTCGCCGCCGGTTTTTTTTGCCGAGGGAGCGGCGCTTAAACGGGGAGCTGGCGGGAGCGGGGTCCCCGGGGAATCCGCGCATGCGCAGTGGGCGTCTGTGTCAGTGCCGGGAGTGGGCGTGGCCGTGTCCCTGTGGGGGCGTGCCAGAGGCGTGGTTTGCTGCGAAACCGCGCCCCGAGGGGCGGGGAAGGGGGCGTGATCCCGTGCGGAGCCCCGCCCCGAGGGGCGGGATAGGGGCGTCGTCTGGCGCGAAACCCCGCCCCAGGGGCGGGGTACGGGCGGGGTCCCTTGGTCTGCCGCGCATGCGCAGTAGTGGGAGGCGCTGGCAGCGCCAGGTGCTGCCACCCTGTGGGGAAATTTCGGTACTGCAGCCGCCGCTTTTTTTGTTTGTTTTTTGGTTGTTTTTATTTTTTTTTTCTCTCTCCTTTCCTCGCCCTGCTCCGCTTCACTTTCCCGGGGCTTTTTTTTAAACTTTCTCCTTCTTTTCTTAATCACGGTTGCTTTTAAACTTTTCTGTCTACTTTTATTCCGTTTGCTGCCTTTATTTCGCCGTCTTTTGTGTTACTAATTGGTCTTTCCTCGGTGGCGTCGCTTTTTAAATGCTCTTTCCGTGCCCGCTTCTTTTCCCGCTCCCTGTCCCTATTTTTTTTTACCGCGTCTTGCCTCTCCTCGGTGCCGTTGCATTTTAAAAAGTCTCTCGGCGGCTGCGTTTTAGTTCGCCGCCGCTTTTTTTGCCGAGGGAGCGGCGCTTAAACGGGGCGCGGGGGCGGGCCGGGGGCGGGTCTCGGGGCGGGTCTCGGGGCGGTGCGGAGAGGGGCGGGGGCGGGTCCCGGCGCGGCGCCTGCGCGGGCGCACAAGAGCGGCGGCGAGCGGCGCGGGCGGTCGCGAGTTTGGTTGCGGTGCGCGCGGCGTTGGCGGCGGCTCCGCGTCAGAGCAGGTGAGGGGCCGCGGGCGCGGCGGGTTTGGGAGGGGCGATTCTCCGGTCGGCGCGATCCCCCGGTGGGGTCCGAGCTCTGCGCTCCCGGGGCTGGTGGGGGGGCGCGGAATCGGCCCCGGGCCGAACGCTGCCCCGGGCTCGCCGGGGAGGTGCTGGGGCCGAGCCCGTGTCCGGGCGGGGGGGAGCAGGGGCATCCCCGTCCGGCTCTCAGCTGCTCGGTATTGGGGCCGGGCAGGCTCTGCCGCTGCCGGCGCGGGTCGGGCAGCGGCGGCGGCGCGGGGGGGCTCCGGCGGCGCCGGCGGGTGCCGGTGCCCGAACGGTGAGAGGCGGGGGGGAAAGGTCTGCGGCTGCTGCCGCCGGTGGGGGGGGTCCCGGGAGCCCGCCGGGCGGGGCTGCGCTCCTGGGCGGCTGGGCCCTGCTCCCCGTGGGGGCTTTTGGGCCTGGGGGGGGTTCGGGGGGCGGGCGCGGCGGTGCAGGCGATGGCGGCGAAGTAAAGCCTGCGAGAGCGCTAGCAAAGCGCCGTCCGGGCTGCGGTGGTGCCGCCCCGCAGAGACGTGGGACCGGGCCTGCGCGGTTCCCGAGCGCTCCCCAAAAGTGCCCGTGGGGCGCAGGGCTGCGGGGTTGCTACAGCCCCCCCCAGCCCTCGGTGTCGGAGGTGGGGGCTGCAAGGGGGGTCAGAAAGCGGGCGGCGTGAGCTGCTTGGGGGCCCGAATAACGGAGGCCAGGTGTTGTGTTCCTGGGGCTCGAGGAGAGGCTCGCGCGGCTGATTTGGGGGGCTCAGGAGCAGAGGTGAGCGGTGCGTTTTCGGGAGCTGAGAGAGGGGACTCGGTGGTGTGGTTTTGGGGTTGGCAGCAGAGGCGGAGCGCTGCGTTTTTGGGGCTGGAGAGCAGGCTCGGCAGCTGTGTTTTTGGGCTCCTCAGCGGGCGCTGCATGAGCTGGTTCGGGGGCCAAAAGCGGAAGGTAAACTGGCCGGTTGCGCGGGGGAGCGGGAGGGCGTCGGGGGGCCGCGTGGGAAAGCGTCGGGTGGGCAGGGTGCGTGGACGTTGGCCGGAGGCGGGGGTCCGGTCCCGTCGGAGCCCGAAGTTCGGGGAGGCCGGCACGCAGCGGGCCGTCCGAGCCGAACGTGCGAGGTGGTCTCCGGGGGCCATGTAGCGTGGGCATGTGTGAGGCTGTGTGTCTGGGAAGCCTCGTGTTGTAAGAGCTGTACGTTACCAATGTGTTCTCTTAGGTGGATAAGAGTCAAGGGACCGGAGGCAGAGAGAGAGGAAGATGCATCCGAACTGTCAGATTCTCCCAGCAGCTCCAAGGGCGGAAGCCGTGGTGAGTCCCGGACCCTTGGGGCCGTGTCGCCCCTCTTCTGCGTCACGGTCCTTCCCTGCCCCACCTTCTCTTTCTCTCACAGCTGTAATTTTTTTCGCTTCCCTGCATCTCTTCCTCTCTCGTTCTCCAAGTCCCTCTCTTTCTCTGTTGTTCTGCCTCTCTGCTTTCTTTTTCTGTCTGCACTTCTGTCCTGTTCCCTGTCCCTCTTTTTTTCATCCTCTGTCCTGCAGCCCATCACTGTTTTTGTCTTTCTCCATCTATCTGTCTGTCTTCCTGTCCCAATTTTTTTTAATTCCTCCCCATCTGCCCTTTAGCCCTTCACAATTACCCCCGCCCCCCGTCTGGCTCCATGTCCCTATTTCTAATTTCCTCTGTCTCTGCCCTGTATTCTAGATACACTTTTCTTTCTTGTATTATCTTATTCCACGTTCCTGTCTCTCTGTTTTAATTTCTTCCTTCTCTGTCCTGTAGCCTGGTTTTGTCTTTATCGTTCTCTGTCTGGCTCCCTGGCCCTATTCTTTAATTCCTCTGTCTCTCCGCTTCAGCTCACTGAGGTTTTTTGGTATTTCTCAGTGTCTCTCTGTCCACCTCACTGTCCCCTCTTTTAATTTCTCCATCTCTACCCTGTGGCCCATCAGAAATCTTTGCTTTTCTCCATCTCTCTCAGTCCGGTTCCCTCTCCCTCCCTCCTCTCTGGCCTGTAGCCCATCGCTGTTTCTTTTGCCCTCTGCCCCTCTCTGTGTCTCGGTAGCTCCCTTTCCCTGTTTTTTAATCCTTTCCTCTCTGCCCTGCAGGGAGGGGGAGGAGGTGCTCCAGGCACCAGAGCAGAGATTCCCCTGCAGCCCTGGTGACGCAGGTTGTCCCCCTGCAGCCCGCGGAGGTCCGCGGTGGAGCAGACGTGCAGCTGCAGGCCACGGAGGACCCCTCGCTGGAGTAGGTGGGTGTGCCCGAAGGAAGCCGTGACCCCGTGGAGCGCCCGCGCTGGAGCAGGCTCCTGTCAGCAGCCGTGGCTCCGTGGAGGGGAGCCCATGCTGGAGCAGGTGTTACGGCAGGACCTGTGGCCCCGTGGGAGGGACCCTACGCTGGAGCAGAAGAAGAGCGTGAGGAGGAAGGAGCGGCAGAGACAATGTGTGATGAACTGACCGCACCCCCCGATCCCCGTCCCCCTGCGTTGGTCGAGGGTAGGATGTAGAGAAGCTGGGAGTCAAGATGAGCCCAGGAAAAAAAGAGGGGTGGGAGGAAGGTGTTTTTTAGATTTGTTCTTATTTCTCGTTACCCTACTCTGATTTTGATTGTCAATAAATTCAATGAATTTCCCCAAGTAGAGTGTGTTTTCCTGTGACGGAAGTTGGTGAGTGATCTCTTTGTCCTTATCTTGACCCACAAGCTTTTTTGTTGTATTTTCTCCCTGTCTTGTTGAGGAGGGCGAGCAATAGAGCGCCTCGGTGGGCACCCGGCGGCAGACGTTCGTATTTTGGAGCCTGGCTCTCGGCTCGTCTTTTTCTTGGACATAGTGTGAAACGTTTGGACGTTTGGGTAGGTAAACAAGCGCGGAGCCCATCGTTGTTCGGGCTGTGAAAGGGCTGACATGGGACGATTGCAGGCAGGAATAGCTTTCAGGGCTGCCACCTTTGTCGCGGGAGCAATCTGCGGTCGTTCGCCTTTTTGGAACCGGGTTCCCGTCTCGTTTGTTTTGTCGGTCAGAGTGTGAAAGGTTTGGACATTTGGACGTTCAGGTCTCTCTCCCTTCTGGTGTACAGGTCTACCTTCCTTCCACGTGGCGTACAGGTCTACTGCGTGCAGTCTATCTATTTTCTAATTTTTTTTACATTTTCTTGGATTGAGTTTCTGAGCTTTTGAGTTTCTGAGCTTTTGAGTTTCTGAGCTTTTGAGTTTCTGAGCTTTTGAGTTTCTGAGCTTTTGAGTTTCTGAGCTTTTGAGTTTCTGAGCTTTTGAGTTTCTGAGCTTTTGAGTTTCTGAGCTTTTGAGTTTCTGAGCTTTTGAGTTTCTGAGCTTTTGAGTTTCTGAGCTTTTGAGTTTCTGAGCTTTTGAGTTTCTGAGCTTTTGAGTTTCTGAGCTTTTGAGTTTCTGAGCTTTTGAGTTTCTGAGCTTTTGAGTTTCTGAGCTTTTGTTAACTTTTTAAATTTACTCTTTAATTTTTACTTCTGCTTCGTTAACTTCTGTTGCTTTTACAATTACTTTTACTTTTTTATTGCTTAGTTGCCGCTGCTTTGTTGCTGCTTATTAGTTTTTCTTTTTTTGCTTTTTCTTTACTTTTACTGGTTTACCTCTTCCAGGTGTACCTCTTCTGACTGGTTTGCCGCCTTCTGGAGTGCAGGTCTACGTTCATTTCTGGCGTGCAGGTCTTTTTTACTTTTACGTTTTTACTAAAGAAGTCTAAACGCACAGCATTTTAATTTTTTCACGGTGTCCTGGTTTTGTGCAGATAAAATTTATAGAATCACTTTTCTGTTCCATTTTGTTTCAGTTTGTGGCCAGCTGTGGGACAGGGATCAAGGCCATTAGCAGTTAAATCCAGTGCAGGTGCCCCAGGCTGGCCCACAGGTGTGTTCTATAACATTAAGCTCAGGTTCACTATAAAAGGGCCACTTGCTGGGGAGGGGTGGGCCTCTTTTTGCTCTGCTCCCTTCCCTCTTTCTACTTCTTCTCAACAATGGCTATCTCCAGAGGAACTTGCCATCGCTCTGTGGGCTAAGTATAGTTTTGTGTGTTTTGTATTAGCATCGATCTCAGTTTTAAACTGTAACCCATGAGTCTCCCTCCTTTTCCTGAATGCCTTTCTCAGTCCGGGAAGGGCAATGGGGTGATAGAACAGCTGCTTACTGTTCAGGGTGGTGGTCGGTGCCCCGGGTATATGAGCCGCAGCCTCTCATCAGGGAGCTCATTTTTCTCCTGAGCTTTGATGGTGTTAGTGCTCAACTGCTCCTTCAGTCAATTTTAGCCTTTGAGCTGGTCAAGCTATTTGGGCAGATGTATTTTAACATTGAGAGAAGCAGCAGTGTGTCTGTGAGGTAAGAGCTTCAGGTGCAGGAGAGGTTAATTTTCTGCTTTTATTAAACTTTTTTTTTAGTTAAAATTTCTTTTAGTTTAGTTTAACTAAATTTTTTCTTTAGTTTACAATTACATTTATTTTTTTTATTTTTTTTATTTTTTTTTGGTTTTATTCTTTTTGTACCTTATAGCGTTCAGGTCTCCCTCCCTTCTGGCGTGCAGGTCTGCCTATTTTTATGGCATGCAGGTCTCACTCCCTTGTGGTGTGCAGGTGTACTGTGTGCAGTCTATCTGTTTTCTAATTTTTTTTACATTTTATTAGCCTTTTGGCTTCTTAGCCTTTTGGCTTCTTAGCCTTTGTTAACTTTTTACATTTACTCTTTAGTTTTTACTTCTGCTTCGTTAACTTGTGTTGCTTTTACAATTACTTTTACTTTTTTATTGCTTAGTTGCCACTGCTTAGTTGCTGCTTATTAGTTTTTCTTTGTTTGCTTTTTCTTTACTTTTACTGGTCTACCTCTTCCAGGTGTACCTCTTCTGACTGGTTTGCCGCCTTCTGGCGTGCAGGTCTTTTTTACTTTTATAACTTGATTTTTTTTTTTTTTTTTTTCCTAATTTTAGTATTGTAGCTTTTGGTTTTTAGTGTGTGAGGGTTTTAGTGTGTGTGTGTGAGGGTTTTAGTGTGTGTGTGTGTGAGGGTTTTAGTGTGTGTGTTAGGGTTTTTTAACTTAGGTTTCTTTAACATTAAATATTTATTTTTTACTTTTTAACTTCTGTTACTTTTACAATTACTTCTACTTTTTTGGATATTAGTGGGGCCTTTATTATTAGTGGGGCCTTTATTATTAGTGGGGCCTTTATTATTAGTGGGGCCTTTATTATTAGTGGGGCCTTTATTATTAGTGGGGCCTTTATTATTAGTGGGGCCTTTATTATTAGTGGGGCCTTTATTATTAGTGGGGCCTTTATTAGTTGTGCTTTACTTTTTCTTTTACTGGTCTAATTCTTTCAGCTCCACCTTAGTTTCTGGCTTGTAGGTCTACCGCGTGCCGTCTAGCTCTTTCATAATTTTTTTTATCTTTTTTTGTTTTAGGGTTTTAGTGGTTTAGTTTTCCGGTTCCTTAACTTTTTTGCTCGTTTTTACTTTTACTTTTTAAACTTCTGGTACTTTACGATTAATTTTACTCTCTATTTTATTAGTGGTGGCTTTATTAGTGGTGGCTTTATTAGTGGTGGCTTTATTAGTGGTGGCTTTATTAGTGGTGGCTTTATTAGTGGTGGCTTTATTAGTGGTGGCTTTATTAGTGGTGGCTTTATTAGTTTTTCTTCTTTTGCTTGTTGTTTTTTCTTTTACTGGTCTACCTCTTCCAGGTCCACCTTAGTTTCTGGCGTGCAGATCCACCTTAGTTTGTGGGTTGCAGGTCTAGCGCGTGCAGTCTACCTGTTTCATAGTTTTTTTTACTTTAATGTTAATTTTTTAGATTTAGTTTTTTAGGGTTTTAGGGTTTTGGACTTTTGTTTCTTTTACATTTACTCTTTGTTTTTTACTTTTACCTTCTGTCACTTTTACCACTACTTTTACTGTTGTGCCTTTATTAGTGGGGCCTTTATTAGTGGGGCCTTTATTAGTGGGGCCTTTATTAGTGGGGCCTTTATTAGTGGGGCCTTTATTAGTGGGGCCTTTATTAGTGGGGCCTTTATTAGTGGGGCCTTTATTAGTGGGGCCTTTATTAGTGGGGCCTTTATTAGTGGGGCCTTTATTAGTGGGGCCTTTATTAGTGGGGCCTTTATTAGTGGGGCCTTTATTAGTGGGGCCTTTATTAGTGGGGCCTTTATTAGTGGGGCCTTTATTAGTGGGGCCTTTATTAGTGGGGCCTTTATTAGTGGGGCCTTTATTAGTTGTCCTTTACTTTTTCTTTTACTGGTCTAACTCTTCCAGGTGTACCTCTTCTGACTGGTTTGCCGCCTTCTGGCGTGCAGGTATTTTTTACTTTTACTTTTATAACTTCAGAATTTTTTTTTTTCTTTAAATTTTAGTATTTTAGCTTTTGGTTTTTAGTGTGTTAGGGTTTTAGTGTGTGTGTTAGGGTTTTAGTGTGTGTGTTAGGGTTTTTTAACTTAGGTTTCTTTAACATTTAATATTTATTTTTTACTTTTTTAACTTCTGTTACTTTTACAATTACATCTACTATTCTGGATATTAGTGGTGGCTTTATTATTAGTGGTGGCTTTATTATTAGTGGTGGCTTTATTATTAGTGGTGGCTTTCTTAGTTTTTCTTTTTTTGCTGCTGCTTTTTTCTTTTATTGGTCTACCTCTTCTAGGTCCACCTTAGTTTCTGGCGTGCAATTCCACCTTAGTTTGTGGGTTGCAGGTCTAGCGCGTGCAGTCTTCCTGTTTCGTAGTTTTTTTTACTTTAATGTTAATTTTTTAGTTTTAGTTTTTTAGGGTTTTAGGGTTTTGGGTTTTTTAACTTTTGTTTCTTTTACATTTACTCTGTTTTTTACTTTTTTAACTTCTGTCACTTTTACCGCTACTTTTACAGTGGGGCCTTTATTAGTGGGGCCTTTATTAGTGGGGCCTTTATTAGTGGGGCCTTTATTAGTGGGGCCTTTATTAGTGGGGCCTTTATTAGTGGGGCCTTTATTAGTGGGGCCTTTATTAGTGGGGCCTTTATTAGTGGGGCCTTTATTAGTGGGGCCTTTATTAGTTGTCCTTTACTTTTTCTTTTACTGGTCTAACTCTTCCAGGTGTACCTCTTCTGACTGGTTTGCCGCCTTCTGGCGTGCAGGTCTTTTTTACTTTTACTTTTATAACTTCATAATTTTTTTTTTTCTTTAAATTTTAGTATTTTAGCTTTTGGTTTTTAGTGTGTTAGGGTTTTAGTGTGTGTTTTAGGGTTTTAGTGTGTGTGTGTTAGGGTTTTTTAACTTAGGTTTCTTTAACATTTAATATTTATTTTTTACTTTTTTACCTTCTGTTACTTTTACAATTACATCTACTTTTCTGGATATTAGTGGTGGCTTTATTATTAGTGGTGGCTTTATTATTAGTGGTGGCTTTATTAGTTTTTCTTTTTTTGCTTCTTGTTTTTTCTTTTATTGGTCTACCTCTTCCAGGTCCACCTTAGTTTCTGGCGTGCAATTCCACCTTAGTTTGTGGGTGGCAGGTCTAGCGCGTGCAGTCTACCTGTTTCATAGTTTTTTTTACTTTAATGTTAATTTTTTAGATTTAGTTGTTTAGGGTTTTAGGGTTTTGGACTTTTGTTTCTTCACATTTACTCTTTGTTTTTTACTTTTTTACCTTCTGTCACTTTTACCACTACTTTTACTGTGGGGCCTTTATTAATTAGTGGGGCCTTTATTAATTAGTGGGGCCTTTATTAATTAGTGGGGCCTTTATTAATTAGTGGGGCCTTTATTAATTAGTGGGGCCTTTATTAGTGGGGCCTTTATTAGTTGTGCTTTACTTTTTCTTTTACTGGTCTAATTCTTTCAGCTCCACCTTAGTTTCTGGCTTGTAGGTCTACCGCGTGCCGACTAGCTCTTTCATAATTTTTTTTATCTTTTTTTTGTTTTAGGGTTTTAGTGGTTTAGTTTTCCGGTTCCTTAACTTTTCCTTCTATTACATTTACTCTTTTTTACTTTTACTTTTTAAACTTCTGGTACTTTACAGTTAATTTTACTCTCTATTTTATTAGTGGTGGCTTTATTATTAGTGGTGGCTTTATTATTAGTGGTGGCTTTATTATTAGTGGTGGCTTTCTTAGTTTTTCTTTTTTTGCTTCTTGTTTTTTCTTTTCCTGGTCTACCTCTTCCAGGTCCACCTTAGTTTCTGGCGTGCAATTCCACCTTAGTTTGTGGGTTGCAGGTCTAGCGCGTGCAGTCTTCCTGTTTCATAGTTTTTTTTACTTTAATGTTAATTTTTTAGATTTAGTTTTTTAGGGTTTTAGGGTTTTGGACTTTTGTTTCTTCACATTTGCTCTTTGTTTTTTACTTTTTTACCTTCTTTCACTTTTACCACTACTTTTACTGTGGGGCCTTTATTAGTGGGGCCTTTATTAGTGGGGCCTTTATTAGTGGGGCCTTTATTAGTGGGGCCTTTATTAGTGGGGCCTTTATTAGTGGGGCCTTTATTAGTGGGGCCTTTATTAGTGGGGCCTTTATTAGTGGGGCCTTTATTAGTGGGGCCTTTATTAGTGGGGCCTTTATTAGTTGTGCTTTACTTTTTCTTTTACTGGTCTAACTCTTCCAGGTGTACCTCTTCTGACTGGTTTGCCGCCTTCTGGCGTGCAGGTCTTTTTTACTTTTACTTTTATAACTTCATAATTTTTTTTTTTCTTTAAATTTTAGTATTTTAGCTTTTGGTTTTTAGTGTGTTAGGGTTTTAGTGTGTGTGTTAGGGTTTTAGTGTGTGTGTTAGGGTTTTTTAACTTAGGTTTCTGTAACATTTAATATTTATTTTTTACTTTTTTAACTTCTGTTACTTTTACAATTACATCTACTATTCTGGATGTTAGTGGTGGCTTTATTATTAGTGGTGGCTTTATTATTAGTGGTGGCTTTATTATTAGTGGTGGCTTTATTAGTTTTTCTTTTTTTGCTTCTTGTTTTTTCTTTTATTGGTCTACCTCTTCCAGGTCCACCTTAGTTTCTGGCGTGCAATTCCACCTTAGTTTGTGGGTTGCAGGTCTAGCGCGTGCAGTCTACCTGTTTCATAGTTTTTTTTACTTTAATGTTAATTTTTTAGATTTAGTTGTTTAGGGTTTTAGGGTTTTGGACTTTTGTTTCTTCACATTTGCTCTTTGTTTTTTACTTTTTTACCTTCTGTCACTTTTACCACTACTTTTACTGTGGGGCCTTTATTAGTGGGGCCTTTATTAGTGGGGCCTTTATTAGTGGGGCCTTTATTAGTGGGGCCTTTATTAGTGGGGCCTTTATTAGTGGGGCCTTTATTAGTGGGGCCTTTATTAGTGGGGCCTTTATTAGTTGTGCTTTACTTTTTCTTTTACTGGTCTAATTCTTTCAGCTCCACCTTAGTTTCTGGCTTGTAGGTCTACCGCGTGCCGTCTAGCTCTTTCATAATTTTTTTTATCTTTTTTTGTTTTAGGGTTTTAGTGGTTTAGTTTTCCGGTTTCTTAACTTTTTTACTCTGTTTTACTTTTAGTTTTTAAACTTGTGGTACTTTACAATTAATTTTACTCTCTATTTTATTAGTGGTGGCTTTATTAGTGGTGGCTTTATTAGTGGTGGCTTTATTAGTGGTGGCTTTATTAGTGGTGGCTTTATTAGTGGTGGCTTTATTAGTGGTGGCTTTATTAGTTTTTCTTTTTTTGCTTCTTATTTTTTCTTTTCCTGGTCTACCTCTTCCAGGTCCACCTTAGTTTCTGGCGTGCAATTCCACCTTACTTTGTGGGTTGCAGGTCTAGCGCGTGCAGTCTACCTGTTTCATAGTTTTTTTACTTTAATGTTAATTTTTTAGATTTAGTTTTTTAGGGTTTTAGGGTTTTGGACTTTTGTTTCTTCACATTTGCTCTTTGTTTTTTACTTTTTTACCTTCTGTCACTTTTACCGCTACTTTTACTGTTGTGCCTTTATTAGTGGGGCCTTTATTAGTGGGGCCTTTATTAGTGGGGCCTTTATTAGTGGGGCCTTTATTAGTGGGGCCTTTATTAGTGGGGCCTTTATTAGTGGGGCCTTTATTAGTGGGGCCTTTATTAGTTGCGCTTTACTTTTAATGGTCTGTCTCTTCCAGGTCCACCTTAGTTTCTGGCATGTAGGTCTACCGCGTGCTGTCTAGCTCTTTCATAATTTTTTTTATCTTTTTTTTTGTTTTAGCGTTTTAGTGTTGTCGTTTTTGTGTTTTCTTAACTTTTGTTTCTTTTACATTTACTCTTTTTTACTTTTACTTTTTAAACCTCTGTTACTTTTACAATTAATTTACCTCTCTTGTTTATTAATGCCCCCACGGGGACATTAGCTGTGTCCCCGTGGGGGCGTGCCAGGGGCGGGATGTGCTGAGGATCCCCCCGAGGGGCTGGACGGGGGCGTGGTCTCGTGCGGAACCCCTCCCCGAGGGGCGGGATAGGGGCGCGGTGTTCTGGTAGCCTAGCAAAATGGCGGCTTCCGGGCATGCGCAGTAGCTAAATGAAGTTCCTAAAATGGCCGACTAAAGGTTGGGCAGCCTGGCAAAATGGCGGCTTCCGGGCATGCGCAGTAGCTAAATGAAGTTCCTAAAATGGCCGACTTAAGGTCGTGCAACCTGGCAAAATGGCGGCTTCCGGGCATGCGCAGTAGCTAAATGAAGTTCCTAAAATGGCCGACTAAAGGTCGGGCAGCCTGGCAAAATGGCGGCTAGCGGGCGTGCGCATTAGCCACAATGAAGTTCCCAAAATGGCCGAGTGAAGGTCGGGCAACCTGGCGCGGCGGGGGCGGGTCGCGACGCCTGCGCGGGCGCACAAGAGCGGCGGCGAGCGGCGCGGGCGGTGGCGAGTTTTGTTTGGTGAGCGCGGCGTTGGCGGCGGCGCCGCGTTGGAGCAGGTGAGGGGCCGCGGGCGCGGCGGGTTTGGGAGGGGCGATTCTCCGGTCGGCGCGATCCCCCGGTGGGGTCCGAGCTCTGCGCTCCCGGGGCTGGTGGGGGGGCGCGGAAGCGGCCCCGGTCCGAACGCTGCCCCGGGCTCGCCGCGGGGGTGTTGGGGCCGAGCCCGTGTCCGGGCGGGGGTGAGCAGGGGCATCCCCGTCCGGCTCTCAGCTGCTCGGTATTGGGGCCGGGCAGGCTCTGCCGCTGCCGGCGCGGGGGGGCTCCGGCGGCGCCGGGCGGGTTCCGGTGCCCGCACGGCGGGGGGGGAAAGGTCCGCGGCTGCTGGCGCCAGGGGCGGTCGTGGGGGCGGGCGGGGCCCTGCTCCCCGCGGGGGCTTTTGGGCCTGGGGGGAGTTCGGGGGGCGGGCGCGGCGGTGCAGGCGATGGCGGCGAAGTAAAGCCTGCGAGAGCGCTAGCAAAGCGCCGTCCGGGCTGCGGTGGTGCCTCCCCGCAGAGACGTGGGGCCGGGCCTGCGCGGTTCCCGAGCGCTCCCCAAAAGTGCCCGTGGGGCCCGTGGGGCGCAGGGCTGCGGGGTTGCTACAGCCCCCCCCAGCCCTCGGTGTCGGAGGTGGGGGCTGCAAGGGGGGTCAGAAAGCGGGCGGCGTGAGCTGCTTGGGGGCCCGAATAACGGAGGCCAGGTGTTGTGTTCCTGGGGCTCGAGGACAGGCTCGCGCGGCTGATTTGGGGGGCTCAGGAGCAGAGGTGAGCGGTGCGTTTTCGGGAGGTGAGAGAGGGGACTCGGTGGTGTGGTTTTGGGGTCGGCAGCAGAGGCGGAGCGCTGCGTTTTTGGGGCTGGAGAGCAGGCTCGGCAGCTGTGTTTTTGGGCTCGGCAGCGGGCGCTGCGTGAGCTGGTTCGGGGGCCAAAAGCAGAAGGTAAACTGGCCGGTTGCGCGGGGGAGCGGGAGGGCGTCGGGGGGCCGCGTGGGAAAGCGTCGGGTGGGCAGGGTGCGTGGACGTTGGCCGGAGGCGGGGGTCCGGTCCCGTCGGAGCCCGAAGTTCGGGGAGGCCGGCACGCAGCGGGCCGTCCGAGCCGAACGTGCGAGGTGGTCTCCGGGGGCCATGTAGCGTGGGCATGTGTGAGGCTGTGTGTCTGGGAAGCCTCGTGTTGTAAGAGCTGTACGTTACCAATGTGTTCTCTTAGGTGGATAAGAGTCAAGGGACCGGAGGCAGAGAGAGAGGAAGATGCATCCGAACTGTCAGATTCTCCCAGCAGCTCCAAGGGCGGAAGCCGTGGTGAGTCCCGGACCCTTGGGGCCGTGTCGCCCCTCTTCTGCGTCACGGTCCTTCCCTGCCCCACCTTCTCTTTCTCTCACAGCTGTAATTTTTTTCGCTTCCCTGCATCTCTTCCTCTCTCGTTCTCCAAGTCCCTCTCTTTCTCTGTTGTTCTGCCTCTCTGCTTTCTTTTTCTGTCTGCACTTCTGTCCTGTTCCCTGTCCCTCTTTTTTTCATCCTCTGTCCTGCAGCCCATCACTGTTTTTGTCTTTCTCCATCTATCTGTCTGTCTTCCTGTCCCAATTTTTTTTAATTCCTCCCCATCTGCCCTTTAGCCCTTCACAATTACCCCCGCCCCCCGTCTGGCTCCATGTCCCTATTTCTAATTTCCTCTGTCTCTGCCCTGTATTCTAGATACACTTTTCTTTCTTGTATTATCTTATTCCACGTTCCTGTCTCTATGTTTTAATTTCTTCCTTCTCTGTCCTGTAGCCTGGTTTTGTCTTTATCGTTCTCTGTCTGGCTCTGTGGCCCTATTCTTTAATTCCTCTGTCTCTCCGCTTCAGCTCACTGAGGTTTTTTGGTATTTCTCGGTGTCTCTCTGTCCACCTCACTGTCCCCTCTTTTAATTTCTCCATCTCTGCCCTGTGGCCCATCAGAAATCTTTGCTTTTCTCCATCTCTCTCAGTCCGGTTCCCTCTCCCTCCCTCCTCTCTGGCCTGTAGCCCATCGCTGTTTCTTTTGCCCTCTGCCCCTCTCTGTGTCTCGGTAGCTCCCTTTCCCTGTTTTTTAATCCTTTCCCCTCTGCCCTGCAGGGAGGGGGAGGAGGTGCTCCAGGCACCAGAGCAGAGATTCCCCTGCAGCCCTGGTGACGCAGGTTGTCCCCCTGCAGCCCGCGGAGGTCCGCGGTGGAGCAGACGTGCAGCTGCAGGCCACGGAGGACCCCTCGCTGGAGTAGGTGGGTGTGCCCGAAGGAAGCCGTGACCCCGTGGAGCGCCCGCGCTGGAGCAGGCTCCTGTCAGCAGCCGTGGCTCCGTGGAGGGGAGCCCATGCTGGAGCAGGTGTTACGGCAGGACCTGTGGCCCCGTGGGAGGGACCCTACGCTGGAGCAGAAGAAGAGCGTGAGGAGGAAGGAGCGGCAGAGACAATGTGTGATGAACTGACCGCACCCCCCGATCCCCGTCCCCCTGCGTTGGTCGAGGGTAGGATGTAGAGAAGCTGGGAGTCAAGATGAGCCCAGGAAAAAAAAACGAGAGGGGTGGGAGGAAGGTGTTTTTTAGATTTGTTCTTATTTCTCTTTACCCTACTCTGATTTTGATTGTCAATAAATTCAATGAATTTCCCCAAGTAGAGTGTGTTTTCCTGTGACGGAAGTTGGTGAGTGATCTCTTTGTCCTTATCTTGACCCACAAGCTTTTTTGTTGTATTTTCTCCCTGTCTTGTTGAGGAGGGCGAGCAATAGAGCGCCTCGGTGGGCACCCGGCGGCAGACGTTCGTATTTTGGAGCCTGGCTCTCGGCTCGTCTTTTTCTTGGACATAGTGTGAAACGTTTGGACGTTTGGGTAGGTAAACAAGCGCGGAGCCCATCGTTGTTCGGGCTGTGAAAGGGCTGACATGGGACGATTGCAGGCAGGAATAGCTTTCAGGGCTGCCACCTTTGTCGCGGGAGCAATGTGCGGTCGTTCGCCTTTTTGGAACCGGGTTCCCGTCTCGTTTGTTTTGTCGGTCAGAGCGTGAAACGTTTGGACATTTGGACGTTCAGGTCTCCCTCCCTTCTGGTGTACAGGTCTACCTTCCTTCCACGTGGCGTACAGGTCTACTGCGTGCAGTCTATCTATTTTTTAATTTTTTTTACATTTTCTTGGATTGAGTTTCTTAGCTTTTGAGTTTCTTAGCTTTTGAGTTTCTTAGCTTTTGAGTTTCTTAGCTTTTGAGTTTCTTAGCTTTTGAGTTTCTTAGCTTTTGAGTTTCTTAGCTTTTGAGTTTCTTAGCTTTTTAGTTTCTTAGCTTTTGAGTTTCTTAGCTTTTGAGTTTCTTAGCTTTTGAGTTTCTTAGCTTTTGAGTTTCTTAGCTTTTTAGTTTCTTAGCTTTTGAGTTTCTTAGCTTTTGAGTTTCTTAGCTTTTGAGTTTCTTAGCTTTTGAGTTTCTTAGCTTTTGAGTTTCTTAGCTTTTGAGTTTCTTAGCTTTTGAGTTTCTTAGCTTTTGAGTTTCTTAGCTTTTGTTAACTTTTTAAATTTACTCTTTATTTTTTACTTCTGCTTCGTTAACTTCTGTTGCTTTTACAATTACTTTTACTTTTTTATTGCTTAGTTGCCGCTGCTTTGTTGCTGCTTATTAGTTTTTCTTTTTTTGCTTTTTCTTTACTTTTACTGGTTTACCTCTTCCAGGTGTACCTCTTCTGACTGGTTTGCCGCCTTCTGGAGTGCAGGTCTACGTTCATTTCTGGCGTGCAGGTCTTTTTTACTTTTACGTTTTTACTAAAGAAGTCTAAACGCACAGCATTTTAATTTTTTCACGGTGTCCTGGTTTTGTGCAGATAAAATTTATAGAATCACTTTTCTGTTCCATTTTGTTTCAGTTTGTGGCCAGCTGTGGGACAGGGATCAAGGCCATTAGCAGTTAAATCCAGTGCAGGTGCCCCAGGCTGGCCCACAGGTGTGTTCTATAACATTAAGCTCAGGTTCACTATAAAAGGGCCACTTGCTGGGGAGGGGTGGGCCTCTTTTTGCTCTGCTCCCTTCCCTCTTTCTACTTCTTCTCAACAATGGCTATCTCCAGAGGAACTTGCCATCGCTCTGTGGGCTA
Source organism: Nyctibius grandis (assembly GCF_013368605.1). Lineage (NCBI taxonomy): Eukaryota > Metazoa > Chordata > Aves > Nyctibiiformes > Nyctibiidae > Nyctibius > Nyctibius grandis. The sequence goes on from NC_090663.1 coordinate 88,146,858, forward strand.
AGTATAGTTTTGTGTGTTTTGTATTAGCATCGATCTCAGTTTTAAACTGTAACCCATGAGTCTCCCTCCTTTTCCTGAATGCCTTTCTCAGTCCGGGAAGGGCAATGGGGTGATAGAACAGCTGCTTACTGTTCAGGGTGGTGGTCGGTGCCCCGGGTATATGAGCCGCAGCCTCTCATCAGGGAGCTCATTTTTCTCCTGAGCTTTGATGGTGTTAGTGCTCAACTGCTCCTTCAGTCAATTTTAGCCTTTGAGCTGGTCAAGCTATTTGGGCAGATGTATTTTAACATTGAGAGAAGCAGCAGTGTGTCTGTGAGGTAAGAGCTTCAGGTGCAGGAGAGGTTAATTTTCTGCTTTTATTTGTTAAACTTTTTTTTTAGTTAAACTTTATTTTAGTTAAACTTCTTTTTAGTTAAACTTCTTTTTAGTTTAGTTTAACTAAATTTTTTCTTTAGTTTACAATTACATTTATTTTTTTTATTTTTTTTATTTTTTTTTGGTTTTATTCTTTTTGTACCTTATAGCGTTCAGGTCTCCCTCCCTTCTGGCGTGCAGGTCTGCCTATTTTTATGGCATGCAGGTCTCACTCCCTTGTGGTGTGCAGGTGTACTGTGTGCAGTCTATCTGTTTTCTAATTTTTTTTACATTTCATTAGCCTTTTGGCTTCTTAGCCTTTTGGCTTCTTAGCCTTTGTTAACTTTTTACATTTACTCTTTATTTTTTACTTCTGCTTCGTTAACTTGTGTTGCTTTTACAATTACTTTTACTTTTTTATTGCTTAGTTGCCACTGCTTAGTTGCTGCTTATTAGTTTTTCTTTGTTTGCTTTTTCTTTACTTTTACTGGTCTACCTCTTCCAGGTGTACCTCTTCTGACTGGTTTGCCGCCTTCTGGCGTGCAGGTCTTTTTTACTTTTATAACTTGATTTTTTTTTTTTTCCTAATTTTAGTATTTTAGCTTTTGGTTTTTAGTGTGTGAGGGTTTTAGTGTGTGTGTGTGAGGGTTTTAGTGTGTGTGTGTGAGGGTTTTAGTGTGTGTGTGTGAGGGTTTTAGTGTGTGTGTTAGGGTTTTTTAACTTAGGTTTCTTTAACATTTAATATTTATTTTTTACTTTTTAACTTCTGTTACTTTTACAATTACTTCTACTTTTTTGGATATTAGTGGGGCCTTTATTATTAGTGGGGCCTTTATTATTAGTGGGGCCTTTATTATTAGTGGGGCCTTTATTATTAGTGGGGCCTTTATTATTAGTGGGGCCTTTATTATTAGTGGGGCCTTTATTATTAGTGGGGCCTTTATTATTAGTGGGGCCTTTATTATTAGTGGGGCCTTTATTAGTTGTGCTTTACTTTTTCTTTTACTGGTCTAATTCTTTCAGCTCCACCTTAGTTTCTGGCTTGTAGGTCTACCGCGTGCCGTCTAGCTCTTTCATAATTTTTTTAATCTTTTTTTGTTTTAGGGTTTTAGTGGTTTAGTTTTCGGTTTCTTAACTTTTTTTCTCTTTTTTACTTTTAGTTTTTAAACTTGTGGTACTTTACGATTAATTTTACTCTCTATTTTATTAGTGGTGGCTTTATTAGTGGTGGCTTTATTAGTGGTGGCTTTATTAGTGGTGGCTTTATTAGTGGTGGCTTTATTAGTGGTGGCTTTATTAGTGGTGGCTTTATTAGTGGTGGCTTTATTAGTTTTTCTTTTTTTGCTTCATGTTTTTTCTTTTACTGGTCTACCTCTTCCAGGTCCACCTTAGTTTCTGGCGTGCAATTCCACCTTAGTTTGTGGGTTGCAGGTCTAGCGCGTGCAGTCTACCTGTTAAATAGTTTTTTTTACTTTAATGTTAATTTTTTAGATTTAGTTTTTTAGGGTTTTAGGGTTTTGGACTTTTGTTTCTTTTACATTTACTCTTTGTTTTTTACTTTTTTACCTTCTGTCACTTTTATCACTACTTGTACTGTTGTGCCTTTATTAGTGGGGCCTTTATTAGTGGGGCCTTTATTAGTGGGGCCTTTATTAGTGGGGCCTTTATTAGTGGGGCCTTTATTAGTGGGGCCTTTATTAGTGGGGCCTTTATTAGTGGGGCCTTTATTAGTGGGGCCTTTATTAGTGGGGCCTTTATTAGTGGGGCCTTTATTAGTGGGGCCTTTATTAGTGGGGCCTTTATTAGTGGGGCCTTTATTAGTGGGGCCTTTATTAGTGGGGCCTTTATTAGTGGGGCCTTTATTAGTGGGGCCTTTATTAGTGGGGCCTTTATTAGTTGTACTTTACTTTTTCTTTTACTGGTCTAACTCTTCCAGGTGTACCTCTTCTGACTGGTTTGCCGCCTTCTGGCATGCAGGTCTTTTTTACTTTTATAACTTCATAATTTTTTTTATCTTTAAATTTTAGTATTTTAGCTTTTGGTTTTTAGTGTGTTAGGGTTTTAGTGTGTGTTTTAGGGTTTTAGTGTGTGTGTTAGGGTTTTTTAACTTAGGTTTCTTTAACATTTAATATTTATTTTTTCCTTTTTTAACATCTGTTACTTTTACAATTACATCTACTTTTCTGGATATTAGTGGTGGCTTTATTATTAGTGGTGGCTTTATTATTAGTGGTGGCTTTATTATTAGTGGTGGGTTTATTAGTTTTTCTTTTTTTGCTTCTTGTTTTTTCTTTTATTGGTCTACCTCTTCCAGGTCCACCTTAGTTTCTGGCGTGCAATTCCACCTTAGTTTGTGGGTTGCAGGTCTAGCGCGTGCAGTCTACCTGTTTCATAGTTTTTTTTACTTTAATGTTAATTTTTTAGATTTAGTTGTTTAGGGTTTTAGGGTTTTGGGTTTTTTAACTTTTGTTTCTTTTACATTTACACTTTGCTTTTTACTTTTTTAACTTCTGTCACTTTTACCGCTACTTTTACAGTGGGGCCTTTATTAGTGGGGCCTTTATTAGTGGGGCCTTTATTAGTGGGGCCTTTATTAGTGGGGCCTTTATTAGTGGGGCCTTTATTAGTGGGGCCTTTATTAGTGGGGCCTTTATTAGTGGGGCCTTTATTAGTGGGGCCTTTATTAGTGGGGCCTTTATTAGTGGGGCCTTTATTAGTGGGGCCTTTATTAGTGGGGCCTTTATTAGTGGGGCCTTTATTAGTGGGGCCTTTATTAGTTGTGCTTTACTTTTTCTTTTACTGATCTAATTCTTTCAGCTCCACCTTAGTTTCTGGCTTGTAGGTCTACTGCGTGCCGTCTAGCTCTTTCATAATTTTTTTATCTTTTTTTGTTTTAGGGTTTTAGTGGTTTAGTTTTCCGGTTCCTTAACTTTTCTTTCTATTACATTTACTCTTTTTTACTTTTACTTCTTAAACTTCTGGTACTTTACAATTAATTTTACACTCTATTTTATTAGTGGTGGCTTTATTAGTGGTGGCTTTATTAGTGGTGGCTTTATTAGTGGTGGCTTTATTAGTGGTGGCTTTATTAGTGGTGGCTTTATTAGTGGTGGCTTTATTAGTGGTGGCTTTATTAGTGGTGGCTTTATTAGTGGTGGCTTTATTAGTGGTGGCTTTATTAGTGGTGGCTTTATTAGTTGTGCTTTACTTTTTCTTTTACTGGTCTAACTCTTCCAGGTGTACCTCTTCTGACTGGTTTGCCGCCTTCTGGCGTGCAGGTCTTTTTTACTTTTACTTTTATAACTTCATAATTTTTTTTTTCTTTAAATTTTAGTATTTTAGCTTTTGGTTTTTAGTGTGTTAGGGTTTTAGTGTGTGTTTTAGGGTTTTAGTGTGTGTGTTAGGGTTTTTTAACTTAGGTTTCTTTAACATTTAATATTTATTTTTTCCTTTTTTAACATCTGTTACTTTTACAATTACATCTACTTTTCTGGATATTAGTGGTGGCTTTATTATTAGTGGTGGCTTTATTATTAGTGGTGGCTTTATTATTAGTGGTGGCTTTATTAGTTTTTCTTTTTTTGCTTCTTATTTTTTCTTTTCCTGGTCTACCTCTTCCAGGTCCACCTTAGTTTCTGGCATGCAATTCCACCTTAGTTTGTGGGTTTCAGGTCTAGCGCGTGCAGTCTACCTGTTTCATAGTTTTTTTTTACTTTAATGTTAATTTTTTAGATTTAGTTTTTTAGGGTTTTAGGTTTTGGACTTTTGTTTCTTTTACATTTACTCTTTGTTTTTTACTTTTTTACCTTCTGTCACTTTTACCACTACTTTTACTGTTGTGCCTTTATTAGTGGGGCCTTTATTAGTGGGGCCTTTATTAGTGGGGCCTTTATTAGTGGGGCCTTTATTAGTGGGGCCTTTATTAGTGGGGCCTTTATTAGTGGGGCCTTTATTAGTGGGGCCTTTATTAGTGGGGCCTTTATTAGTGGGGCCTTTATTAGTGGGGCCTTTATTAGTTGTGCTTTACTTTTTCTTTTACTGGTCTAACTCTTCCAGGTGTACCTCTTCTGACTGGTTTGCCGCCTTCTGGCATGCAGGTCTTTTTTACTTTTACTTTTATAACTTCATAATTTTTTTATTTATTTTTTTTTAAATTTTTGTATTTTAGCTTTTGGTTTTTAGTGTGTTAGGGTTTTAGTGTGTGTTTTAGCGTTTTAGGGTGTGTGTTAGGGTTTTTTAACTTAGGTTTCTTTAACATTTAATATTTATTTTTTACTTTTTTACCTTCTCTTACTTTTACAATTACTTCTACTTTTTTGCATATTAGTGGTGGCTTTATTATTAGTGGTGGCTTTCTTAGTTTTTCTTTTTTTGCTGCTTCTTTTTTCTTTTATTGGTCTACCTCTTCCAGGTCCACCTTAGTTTCTGGCGTGCAATTCCACCTTAGTTTGTGGGTTGCAGGTCTAGCGCGTGCAGTCTACCTGTTTCATAGGTATTTTTTACTTTAATGTTAATTTTTTACATTTAGTTTTTTAGGGTTTTAGGGTTTTGGACTTTTGTTTCTTTTACATTTACTCTTTGTTTTTTACTTTTTTAACTTCTGCCACTTTTACCACTACTTTTACTGTTGTGCCTTTATTAGTGGGGCCTTTATTAGTGGGGCCTTTATTAGTGGGGCCTTTATTAGTGGGGCCTTTATTAGTGGGGCCTTTATTAGTGGGGCCTTTATTAGTGGGGCCTTTATTAGTGGGGCCTTTATTAGTGGGGCCTTTATTAGTGGGGCCTTTATTAGTGGGGCCTTTATTAGTGGGGCCTTTATTAGTGGGGCCTTTATTAGTGGGGCCTTTATTAGTGGGGCCTTTATTAGTGGGGCCTTTATTAGTGGGGCCTTTATTAGTGGGGCCTTTATTAGTGGGGCCTTTATTAGTTGTGCTTTACTTTTTCTTTTACTGGTCTAACTCTTCCAGGTGTACCTCTTCTGACTGGTTTGCCGCCTTCTGGCATGCAGGTCTTTTTTACTTTTACTTTTATAACTTCAGAATTTTTTTTTTTCTTTAAATTTTAGTATTTTAGCTTTTGGTTTTTAGTGTGTTAGGGTTTTAGTGTGTGTTTTAGGGTTTTAGTGTGTGTGTTAGGGTTTTTTAACTTAGGTTTCTTTAACATTTAATATTTATTTTTTACTTTTTTAACTTCTGTTACTTTTACAATTACATCTACTTTTCTGGATATTAGTGGTGGCTTTATTATTAGTGGTGGCTTTATTATTAGTGGTGGCTTTATTATTAGTGGTGGCTTTATTAGTTTTTCTTTTTTTGCTTCTTGTTTTTTCTTTTACTGGTCTACCTCTTCCAGGTCCACCTTAGTTTCTGGCGTGCAATTCCACCTTAGTTTGTGGGTTGCAGGTCTAGCGCGTGCAGTCTACCTGTTTCATAGTTTTTTTTACTTTAATGTTAATTTTCTAGATTTAGTTTCTTAGGGTTTTAGGGTTTTGGACTTTTGTTTCTTCACATTTACTCTTTGTTTTTTACTTTTTTACCTTCTGTCACTTTTACCACTACTTTTACTGTGGGGCCTTTATTAGTGGGGCCTTTATTAGTGGGGCCTTTATTAGTGGGGCCTTTATTAGTGGGGCCTTTATTAGTGGGGCCTTTATTAGTGGGGCCTTTATTAGTGGGGCCTTTATTAGTGGGGCCTTTATTAGTGGGGCCTTTATTAGTGGGGCCTTTATTAGTGGGGCCTTTATTAGTGGGACCTTTATTAGTGGGACCTTTATTAGTGGGACCTTTATTAGTGGGACCTTTATTAGTGGGACCTTTATTAGTGGGACCTTTATTAGTGGGACCTTTATTAGTGGGACCTTTATTAGTTGTGCTTTACTTTTTCTTTTACTGGTCTAACTCTTCCAGGTGTACCTCTTCTGACTGGTTTGCCACCTTCTGGCGTGCAGGTTTTTTTACTTTTACTTTTATAACTTCATAATTTTTTTTTTTTAATTTTAGTATTTTAGCTTTTGGTTTTTAGTGTGTTAGGGTTTTAGGGTTTTAGTGTGTGTGTTAGGGTTTTTTAACTTAGGTTTCTTTAACATTTAATATTTATTTTTTACTTTTTTAACTTCTGTTACTTTTACAATTACTTCTACTTTTTTGGATATTAGTGGTGGCTTTATTTTTAGTGGTGGCTTTATTAGTGGTGGGTTTATTAGTTTTTCTTTTTTTGCTGCTTCTTTTTTCTTTTACTGGTTTACCTCTTCCAGGTCCACCTTAGTTTCTGGCGTGCAGATCCGCCTTAGTTTGTGGGTTGCAGGTCTAGCGCGTGCAGTCTACCTGTTTCATAGTTTTTTTTACTTTAATGTTAATTTTTTAGATTTAGTTTTTTAGGGTTTTAGGGTTTTGGACTTTTGTTTCTTTTACATTTACTCTTTGTTTTTTACTTTTTTAACTTCTGTCACTTTTACCGCTACTTTTACTGTTGTGCCTTTATTAGTGGGGCCTTTATTAGTGGGGCCTTTATTAGTGGGGCCTTTATTAGTGGGGCCTTTATTAGTGGGGCCTTTATTAGTGGGGCCTTTATTAGTGGGGCCTTTATTAGTGGGGCCTTTATTAGTGGGGCCTTTATTAGTGGGGCCTTTATTAGTGGGGCCTTTATTAGTGGGGCCTTTATTAGTTGTGCTTTACTTTTTCTTTTACTGGTCTAACTCTTCCAGGTGTACCTCTTCTGACTGGTTTGCCGCCTTCTGGCGTGCAGGTCTTTTTTACTTTTACTTTTATAACTTCATAATTTTTTTTTTTTTTTAATTTTAGTATTTTAGCTTTTGGTTTTTAGTGTGTTAGGGTTTTAGTGTGTGTTTTAGGGTTTTAGTGTGTGTTTTAGGGTTTTAGTGTGTGTTTTAGGGTATTAGTGTGTGTGTTAGGGTTTTTTAACTTAGGTTTCTTTAACATTTAATATTTATTTTTTACTTTTTTAACTTCTGTTACTTTTACAATTACATCTACTTTTCTGGATATTAGTGGTGGCTTTATTATTAGTGGTGGCTTTATTAGTTTTTCTTTTTTTGCTGCTTATTTTTTCTTTTACTGGTCTACCTCTTCCAGGTCCACCTTAGTTTCTGGCGTGCAATTCCACCTTAGTTTGTGGGTTGCAGGTCTAGCGCGTGCAGTCTACCTGTTTCATAGTTGTTTTTACTTTAATGTTAATTTTTTAGATTTAGTTTTTTAGGGTTTTAGGGTTTTGGACTTTTGTTTCTTTTCCATTTACTCTTTGTTTTTTACTTTTTTAACTTCTTTCACTTTTACCACTACTTTTACTGTTGTGCCTTTATTAGTGGGGCCTTTATTAGTGAGGCCTTTATTAGTTGTGCTTTACTTTTTCTTTTACTGATCTAATTCTTTCAGCTCCACCTTAGTTTCTGGCTTGTAGGTCTACCGCGTGCCGTCTAGCTCTTTCATAATTTTTTTATCTTTTTTTGTTTTAGGGTTTTAGTGGTTTAGTTTTCCGGTTCCTTAACTTTTCTTTCTATTACATTTACTCTTTTTTACTTTTACTTTTTAAACTTGTGGTACTTTACAATTAATTTTACTCTCTATTTTATTAGTGGTGGCTTTATTAGTGGTGGCTTTATTAGTGGTGGCTAGTGGTGGCTTTATTAGCGGTGGCTTTATTAGCGGTGGCTTTATTAGTTTTTCTTTTTTTGCTTCTTATTTTTTCTTTTCCTGGTCTACCTGTTCCAGGTCCACCTTAGTTTCTGGCGTGCAATTCCACCTTAGTTTGTGGGTTGCAGGTCTAGCGCGTGCAGTCTACCTGTTTCATAGTTGTTTTTACTTTAATTTTAATTTTTTAGATTTAGTATTTTAGGGTTTTAGGGTTTTGGACATTTGTTTCTTTTACATTTACTCTTTGTTTTTTACTTTTTTACCTTCTGTCACTTTTACCACTACTTTTACTGTTGTGCCTTTATTAGTGGGGCCTTTATTAGTGGGGCCTTTATTAGTGGGGCCTTTATTAGTGGGGCCTTTATTAGTGGGGCCTTTATTAGTGGGGCCTTTATTAGTGGGGCCTTTATTAGTGGGGCCTTTATTAGTGGGGCCTTTATTAGTTGTGCTTTACTTTTTCTTTTACTGGTCTAACTCTTCCAGGTGTACCTCTTCTGACTGGTTTGCCGCCTTCTGGCGTGCAGGTGTTTTTTACTTTTACTTTTATAACTTCATAATTTTTTTTTTCTTTTTTGAATTTTAGTATTTTAGCTTTTGGTTTTTAGTGTGTTAGGGTTTTAGGGTTTTAGTGTGTGTGTTAGGGTTTTTTAACTTAGGTTTCTTTAACATTTAATATTTATTTTTTACTTTTTTAACTTCTGTTACTTTTACAATTATTTCTACTTTTTTGGATATTAGTGGTGGCTTTATTATTAGTGGTGGCTTTATTATTAGTGGGGCCTTTATTAGTGGGGCCTTTATTAGTTGTGCTTTACTTTTTCTTTTACTGGTCTAACTCTTCCAGGTGTACCTCTTCTGACTGGTTTGCCACCTTCTGGCGTGCAGGTCTTTTTTACTTTTACTTTTATAACTTCATAATTTTTTTTTTTTATTTTAGTATGTTAGCTTTTGGTTTTTAGTGTGTTAGGGATTTAGTGTGTGTTTTAGGGTTTTAGTGTGTGTGTTAGGGTTTTTTAACTTAGGTTTCTTTAACATTTAATATTTATTTTTTACTTTTTTAACTTCTGTTACTTTTACAATTATTTCTACTTTTTTGGATATTAGTGGTGGCTTTATTATTAGTGGTGGCTTTATTATTAGTGGTGGCTTTATTATTAGTGGGGCCTGTATTAGTGGGGCCTGTATTAGTGGGGCCTGTATTAATTGTGCTTTACTTTTTCTTTTACTGGTCTAACTCTTCCAGGTGTACCTCTTCTGACTGGTTTGCCGCCTTCTGGCGTGCAGGTCTTTTTTACTTTTACTTTTATAACTTAATTTTTTTTTTTTTTTTATTTTAGTATGTTAGCTTTTGGTTTTTAGTGTGTTAGGGTTTTAGTGTGTGTTTTAGGGTTTTAGTGTGTGTGTTAGGGTTTTTTAACTTAGGTTTCTTTAACATTTAATATTTATTTTTTACTTTTTTACCTTCTGTTACTTTTACAATTACTTCTACTTTTTTGGATATTAGTGGTGGCTTTATTATTAGTGGTGGCTTTATTAGTTTTTCTTTTTTTGCTGCTTCTTTTTTCTTTTATTGGTCTACCTCTTCCAGGTCCACCTTAGTTTCTGGCGTGCAATTCCACCTTAGTTTGTGGGTTGCAGGTCTAGCGCGTGCAGTCTACCTGTTTCATAGTTTTTTTTTACTTTAATGTTAATTTTTTAGATTTAGTTTTTTAGGGCTTTAGGGTTTTGCGTTTTTTAACTTTTGTTTCTTTTACATTTACTCTTTGTTTTTTACTTTTTTAACTTCTGTCACTTTTACCGCTACTTTTACTGTGGGGCCTTTATTAGTGGGGCCTTTATTAGTGGGGCCTTTATTAGTGGGGCCTTTATTAGTGGGGCCTTTATTAGTGGGGCCTTTATTAGTGGGGCCTTTATTAGTGGGGCCTTTATTAGTGGGGCCTTTATTAGTGGGGCCTTTATTAGTGGGGCCTTTATTAGTTGTGCTTTACTTTTTCTTTTACTGATCTAATTCTTTCAGGTCCACCTTAGTTTCTGGCTTGTAGGTCTACCGCGTGCCGTCTAGCTCTTTCATAATTTTTTTATCTTTTTTTGTTTTAGGGTTTTAGTGGTTTAGTTTTCCGGTTCCTTAACTTTTCTTTCTATTACATTTACTCTTTTTTACTTTTACTTTTTAAACTTGTGGTACTTTACAATTAATTTTACTCTCTATTTTATTCGTGGTGGCTTTATTCGTGGTGGCTTTATTAGTGGTGGCTTTATTAGTGGTGGCTTTATTAGTGGTGGCTTTATTAGTGGTGGCTTTATTAGTGGTGGCTTTATTAGTGGTGGCTTTATTAGTGGTGGCTTTATTAGTGGTGGCTTTATTAGTGGTGGCTTTATTAGTGGTGGCTTTATTAGTGGTGGCTTTATTAGTTTTTCTTTTTTTGCTGCTTCTTTTTTCTTTTATTGGTCTACCTCTTCCAGGTCCACCTTAGTTTCTGGCGTGCAATTCCACCTTAGTTTGTGGGTTGCAGGTCTAGCGCGTGCAGTCTACCTGTTTCATAGTTGTTTTTACTTTAATGTTAATTTTTTAGATTTAGTTTTTTAGGGTTTTAGGGTTTTGGGTTTTTTAACTTTTGTTTCTTTTACATTTACTCTTTGTTTTTTACTTTTTTAACTTCTGTCACTTTTACCACTACTTTTACTGTTGTGCCTTTATTAGTGGGGCCTTTATTAGTGGGGCCTTTATTAGTGGGGCCTTTATTAGTGGGGCCTTTATTAGTGGGGCCTTTATTAGTGGGGCCTTTATTAGTGGGGCCTTTATTAGTGGGGCCTTTATTAGTGGGGCCTTTATTAGTGGGGCCTTTATTAGTTTTTCTTTTTTTGCTTCTTATTTGTTCTTTTACTGGTCTACCTCTTCCAGGTCCACCTTAGTTTCTGGCGTGCAATTCCACCTTAGTTTGTGGGTTGCAGGTCTAGCGCGTGCAGTCTACCTGTTTCATAGTTGTTTTTACTTTAATGTTAATTTTTTAGATTTAGTTTTTTAGGGTTTTAGGGTTTTGGGTTTTTTAACTTTTGTTTCTTTTCCATTTACTCTTTGTTTTTTACTTTTTTACCTTCTTTCACTTTTACCACTACTTTTACTTTTGTGCCTTTATTAGTGGGGCCTTTATTAGTGGGGCCTTTATTAGTGGGGCCTTTATTAGTGGGGCCTTTATTAGTGGGGCCTTTATTAGTGGGGCCTTTATTAGTGGGGCCTTTATTAGTGGGGCCTTTATTAGTGGGGCCTTTATTAGTGGGGCCTTTATTAGTGGGGCCTTTATTAGTGGGGCCTTTATTAGTTGTGCTTTACTTTTTCTTTTACTGATCTAATTCTTTCAGCTCCATCTTAGTTTTTGGCTTGTAGGTCTACCGTGTGCTGTCTAGCTCTTTCATAATTTTTTTATCTTTTTTTGTTTTAGGGTTTTAGTGGTTTAGTTTTCCGGTTCCTTAACTTTTCTTTCTATTACATTTACTCTTTTTTACTTTTACTTTTTAAACTTGTGGTACTTTACAATTAATTTTACACTCTATTTTATTAGTGGTGGCTTTATTAGTGGTGGCTTTATTAGTGGTGGCTTTATTAGTGGTGGCTTTATTAGTGGTGGCTTTATTAGTGGTGGCTTTATTAGTGGTGGCTTTATTAGTGGTGGCTTTATTAGTGGTGGCTTTATTAGTTTTTCTTTTTTTGCTTCTTATTTTTTCTTTTCCTGGTCTACCTCTTCCAGGTCCACCTTTGTTTCTGGCGTGCAATTCCACCTTAGTTTGTGGGTTGCAGGTCTAGCGTGTGCAGTCTACCTGTTTCATAGTTGTTTTTACTTCAATTTTAATTTTTTAGATTTAGTTTTTTAGGGTTTTAGGGTTTTGGACTTTTGTTTCTTTTACATTTACTCTTTGTTTTTTACTTTTTTAACTTCTGTCACTTTTACCACTACTTTTACTTTTGGGCCTTTATTAGTGGGGCCTTTATTAGTGGGGCCTTTATTAGTGGGGCCTTTATTAGTGGGGCCTTTATTAGTGGGGCCTTTATTAGTGGGGCCTTTATTAGTGGGGCCTTTATTAGTGGGGCCTTTATTAGTGGGGCCTTTATTAGTGGGGCCTTTATTAGTGGGGCCTTTATTAGTTGTGCTTTACTTTTTCTTTTACTGGTGAAACTCTTCCAGGTGTACCTCTTCTGACTGGTTTGCTGCCTTCTGGCGTGCGGGTCTTTTTTACTTTTACTTTTGTAACTTCTTAATTTTTTATTTTTTTTTTTAATTTTAGTATTTTAGCTTTTGGTTTTTAGCGTGTTAGGGTTTTAGTGTGTGTGTGTGTTAGGGTTTTAGTGTGTGTGTGTGTTAGGGTTTTAGTGTGTGTGTGTTAGGGTTTTAGTGTGTGTGTGTTTGGGTTTTAGTGTGTGTGTTAGGGTTTTTTAACTTAGGTTTCTTTAATATTTTTTACTTTTTTGACTTCTGTTACTTTTACTATTCTACTTTTTTGGTTATTAGTGGCGGCGTTATTAGTGGCGGCGTTATTAGTTTTTCTTTCATTGGTTTTTGTTTTTTCTTTTACTGGTCTACCTCTTCCAGGTCCACCTTAGTTTCTGGCATGTAGGTGTACGGTGTGCTTTCTAGCTGTTTCATAATTTTTTTTATCTTTTTTTTTTTGTTTTAGGGCTTCAATGTTGTAGTTTTCATGTTTTCTTAACTTTTGTTTCTTTTACATTTACTCTTTTTTACTTTTTAAACCTCTGTTACTTTTACAATTAATTTTACTCTCTTGTTTATTAATGCCCCCACGGGGACATTAGCTGTGTCCCCGTGGGGGCGTGCCAGGGGCGGGATGTGCTCTGGGTCCCCCCCGAGGGGCTGGACGGGGGCGTGGTCTCGTGCGGAACCCCTCCCCGAGGGGCGGGATAGGGGCGCGGTGTTTGGGCAGCTTGGCAAAATGGCGGCTTCCAGGCATGCGCAGTAGCTAAATGAAGTTACTA